>NC_056730.1:345007653-345125153 GCF_019279795.1 Protopterus annectens | reverse complement strand
CGCTGTATGCTGACTTTCACATTTGTGTAAAAGTTTATTATAAGTCTTCAAACCTTAGATTGAAAGCCTTGTCTTCTCTGCTTGCTTCCACTGAGTTTTATTTTGTGCCCAACACACTCCTCATTATTTACATATTCCAAATCTTAGATCGCACTACATTGTGATTAAGGGAAATCATCCTGTTCCATGCTCTATGGAGATCCCCATTCAGAACATCCAAACTTTTTAAAGTTCAATCATATGGTCTCGGCCATATGAAAGTCGAGCTTTTAAAAGTTCGACCATCTGAAGGGGGTCCAGATATATATATAGTTATTTATATATATATATATATATATATATATATATATATATATATATATATATGTGTGTATATGCATATAGACAGATAGATAGATAGATAGATAGATAGATAGATAGATAGATCGATAGATAGATAGATAGATAGATAGATAGATAGATAGATAGATAGATAGATAGATAGATAGATAGATAGATAGATAGATAGATAGATAGATAATCTGTTTATTTACAAAATAATGACATATCAAAATGTCACTCACAATGTTTAGATATATCTATATCTTTACCTGTAACTATATCTGTGTCTATAGTTATCTATCTATACAAACATATAGATAGATATATACATATTTTAAAAACAGTGACATATCAAAATGTTGATACCAAAATACTGGCAGTTTACAGCACTGAGACATCAAAATGCCTAACTCATAATGCCTCCTTTAACTTCATGAAAAAAGATTGAACACTATACTTTACTAACAGTTTACAGTCCAATCAAATAAAAAATAACACCCTAAAGAGCCATAATGCATGGTTTCTCTCAACAGTGATAGTGCTATGGGAGGGGGGTTTCTAATTTAAGGTGCATGGTTAGTTTATAGGTAGGTTTAGGGTTAGAGTTAACAGTCATTAACAAAAGGTACAGGAGGACACTTGATGATCTCCTTGGGAATAGACTTCAAAAGAATCTATTAATCTAAGAATATATAAATCCATAAATAAACAGTGTGGCCACCACATTGGAGAACAAACACTTTAATAGAAGCTCTAGTAGACCAATAAACATAAGAATAAGACTAAAAATGCAACAAGATAAGTACCTCCACTTTAAAACCTTCTTTGAAATCTGTTTATTTTTGGATTCATGGTTTGTTTTTTATGGTGCTGGACTTTGGTGGCTACTGGTGTATTCCTGTGTAAGAACCTATGAATCACAGACTGCCCTGTGGTGAAGTGCTATGGTAAAGTACTGAAACAGAGGTGAAGGGATTTTGCAAAGCATGAAAGTATAGAAATAGAGTGAGTGTCACACAGTAGTTTTGGTAATTCAATTAGTGCTGGCGGCTTACTTTGGTAACAATTTATTTGACTAACTGTGAGAATATGTAGCTGTTGGATGAATGAGATGATATGTGGCTTGGAGTTATAATGGAAATGATCTGATTAGCTGAGACGATAGTTAGCAATGGACTGAATGAGATGGTGGGTCTTGAAGCTATAAGTAAAATTATGTGGAAGCATGTGCAAACAGAGTTGGAGTAAGGAGCAAAGCACAGTCTGAAGAAAGGCCATTCAGATTGAGGCTATTCTACATCCTGTGCTGTAACTGCTCCACAGAAAACAGACTTTGGTACTTAAAGGTCAGTGTAAAAAGAGGCCTCAGCCCCCAGTGCCATAGTATATAAAACAGTTCTGCCTGAGTAAGTAGGACCGCTATACATTTGAATTAAAATTTATTTGCAAGATTTGATATTTTTCTTTTACCAGAAATAATTTCTTAGCTGTTGTGGTCATCACTGTATCCCTGTAAAAGACCTGTTACTATTTACTCCTGTGCTAGTTGCTGTACCCTGTTTAGTTGTCAGTGAGGGGGTAAGTGCATAGATGTTTGCCAGATACCATGACCTTGCCCAACACACAACATCTAGTAAACATGATCAAATTGCTTTTACTTAAGCAGCTGCTAATGTTAATATCCTGTTTGTGTGTTGGGGGGTTGTAATTTTTGTCTTTGTACCATAAGCAGCTGATGGCTGTTGGGGAGGGACATCCTCAATCAATTCTTGTGTGTAGTTGTTCCACTTTTGTGGTGCTCTTTTCTTATTGGTGTAATGTTTCATATATATATATATATATATATATATATATATATATATATATATATATATATATATATATATATATCTATATATAGTGTGCTGTTGTAAATTTTAAAGTATTATTGGGAGAGGGGTGCAAGTGTGCCATTATTTCTAGGACAAGTTCCTTGTTCTTACAGGTATTATAGCTGTAATTTCTACCTTTGTGTTCTAAACAGCTGCTGCCACATAAATGTTAACATCCTCTCATGGAGGGAGGCAAGTGAACTGTCACTTATTTATTTATTTAGTTATATACTGCATTTGTTTATTGGGAATGTCTAGCTATGCACAAAACCTATTTTCAGCATAGGCTCATGGAGAAATGCGCCAATAACAGTAAAAATTCAGGACTGTAGAAACGTAATAAATCTCTTGAGATGTAAAACAAATAGGACAGTACAGTGTGCAAGAATAATTCTGTGCAGAATCATGCATTGCTTTAATAGACAATGCAGTAATAGCATTTTAACAAATAAGAAAACTAACATAAAGTGCATTTATATATGGTACAACAGATTAAAAGCAATGATTACAATAGTCTCTATTTAATGAACACAGGTGAACTTTTTTAAGACATTGCAGCATCCTTAGCATTTAAAGAGCTAGGTGATTAGCAAGGGTTTAGGCTATCTTTTGGATTGCAGCCTGAGTTTGCAGTAAATTAAGGAAATATATAAGTTAAGACAGAATTTAGAGGAAGGAAGAGATAGGTATGATGATGGAAAAGGAAATATTATCCATATGAAAATAGCAGGTGCACTTGGGTAATGGTTAATGGCTTGTGACAGAATGTATTTATAGTTCTGATCAAACAGGAATTACAGGTTGTGAGTGATTTCACCTATATGTTGTTAGAACTGTGGGAGAGTCAAGTAAGGAGCATTATTAAATGATTGATGTTAACCTGGGGAGAAACATGAGCAAAGCCAACTGGTCGCCAGATTTTGCTTTAGCTCAGTTCTGAATGACTTTAGAATTTCAATCAAAGAAATAGAAATTGAGTTCCATTGTAAAGTGAGTCTACAGCAGGGGTTTTGGATTGAGTTCTCTTTGGCAGTAGATTGTTTTTGGAGTGCAATGTTCTGCTAGAGGAGAAGGAATAAATGAGCAGTTTTAAGGTTGGGTAATTGTATGATCTGTATATCAGTGTATGGATTATCAGTAATTATGAGTCAATAAAAGAGTGAGATAATTCCAGACATTTAGCCCTCTGAGGGCCAAAGGGAGGTGGGTTCTACTTGGGTGGTTTATTGCAAATTTGGCTATTTTATTATGTCACTTGTACTTTGGAGGCTACAGTGGATGTTAAATTAGTTAAAACCTGAGAATCATTTAAGAGGATTTATATTAGGTAGGGTGAAGAAATGCTTATTCATGCAGTGTTTGTGAGGAAGAGTTTTACTCATTAGAGACTGGCAGTTTTTGATTTTACTTTTTTATTTCTTGTAGGATATAGTGATCAAATTGTATTTAGTCTTCTATGATAACTCCTAGTAACATTGCCAGTGAATATTTTTTTAAGTGTTGTACTAGTTGGGTGTGAATAATATTAATACTGTTTTTTAGGGTTGAGAAGAAGTTGGGAACTTTAAAGTCAAGTCTCAATGGATAAGCGGGATTCCTCAGTCAATTTCTGCAGAGCTGGTAGGTTTCTTGCAGCATAAATAAGAGATGCATCATCAGTGTATTGTAAAAGAGAGATGTGTGGATTTAGAGTGAATGCCATTGATTGTTTTTAGCTTTTCTTTTCCCCTTCCCTCATTCTGACAGCTTTCCCAATGCCCCATATCCTTCACTCGGTCTCCCAACTCTCTAAAATTAACCTGGTCTAGTGCTGCTCCAGTGATGATCTTAAGAATGTGCTGGGGCATTGGTGCTGTCCTACATCAAGCTGAGAGCTTATACTATTTTGACCCACCATGTTTCATTCATTGGATGGCTGGGTGTGCATTGGAGATGTGTGGCTTTTCACGCCAACCACAACAGCAGCTCAAACATGTCCCTAGCCTTTCCTTCTTTTAGACTATGCCTTCCCATTGTTCCTTTCCCAGTCTACATCAAGGATCATCACAGAAGATATATAAAGGAAGGACCACTCTCCCTCCCAGGGATGGTAACAACTATCCACTCTTGTTGCTCCAACAGTCACATGAGCTGCACATCAAACCCAGGTCAGCTGGGCATTAGACAGGGCGTCATCCTTCTTTGGGGTCTATATTAGATGATCGAACTTTCCAAAGTTCGACTGTCATATGGTCAACACCATATGATCTCATTTTTGAAAGTTCAAATGTTTTAACAGAGATCTCCGTACAGACAGTAATGAGAAGATTCCCCTTTTCTGCACTGCAGTGCGATCTCGGAGTTGGTATATTTAAAGAGGGGGAGTGGGGGGTGCAGGGGGGCTTGCCCCCTACTTAAATCTTTCCATTAGGTTATTTGTGTAGTTTATTTTTTTATTAGATTTTCAAACTTTTAAAAGTGCAATCATATGGTGTCCACCATATGACAGTCAAACTTTTGAAAGTCCGATTATCTAATATAGACCCCCCCCTCTGTTACTGGAGCACCATTGAGTGAATACCAGTGATAAAAAGATTGAATGCTAGTGGATGTAATATGGATGCCTGGCTGATGCCCACAGTTATGGGTAGAAATGTGGAATAATCAATTTACAATTTAACAGCTTACTCTCTAAAAATTAGCTGTAGAGGCAGAGGAGAGATTAATTTGTTAATCATATGCATGATGGTTTATTTAGGAGATTATAGTGACAGATTGTGTCAATGGATTTGATAAGTCTAGAAAGAGTGTGGATACCAGATTGCCTGAGTTTCTGTTTTCATTAATTTTATTATTAAAGCTTGGTACAGCTGTGGTAGTGCTATGGTTTGGTTGGAAACTGTGCTGTGTGGAACAGAGTAGGTTTTGTATTTTGTACTTTGTATTCCCTAATCTAAGTATATTAAATCTGGGGGGTAGTTTTTACTCATCTTTAATTTCTTTTTCTAGCAAGATACAGTAACAACAAGTATATGAGAGAGTGCTAAGTTAGCCAGGCATGAACTTCAGGGATTTTGTTGTACAGGCTTCTTATGTTTCAATGACACATCTTAAGACCTAAGTAGTCCTTTAGATTGTTACTGGCATCTTATAACTCGGGGGGGGGGGATTGTTGAGTGGTTTTCACCACTGCAGTAGTCTGTTGACAGTATTGTGTTAAATATATTGCCACTTGTATTTTAATTTTGAATTTGAGGATAAGAATGTTGTTGTTAGTGATTTCAGTTTTGAAATAGTTAAATGATATGATGTGAAACAATTAAGGTGCTTTAGCAGCGAAGGAAGTTGGCATGCTTTGAAATGGTTGTGTTGAAAATGTTATGGTTAAGAATGGGTAGTAATTTGTGGTGTGAACTCACAGGCACAAGAATGGAAAAGTGTGATGTGGAGAGTTACGAGTACCCATTCCATTGGTTGTTTAGTTAGTAATAGCCATGTTGTGAGGATTCGGTAAAGATGGTACCTAGAGTGGTATGCTGGTATAAGGTGGAGGTGTATAACAAGTCTATTGGAGATGTGGGAGGAGCAAGTGATGAAATAAATTTAGATGAGGAGGGGGTAGGTGGGAATTAGGGATGCAGCATTGGGAGTGAAGTGAGCATGAAGCTGAATACAGTGAATCTACTAAAATATAAAGCAAGAAAGTGAATATACTAAATTTACTAAAATACTCATAGCATGAAGGAGAATAAACTGAATCTACTGAAATACATGCAGCATGAAGATGAATACACTGAATCTACTAAAATACAAAAAGTATGAAAGTGTATACACTGAGTCGACTAAAATAAACACAGCATGAAGGAGAATAAATTGAATCTAGTAAAATACATGCAGCATAAAGGTGAATGCACTGAATCTACTAAAATACACATAGCATGAAGTAGATAGAATACACTGAATATACTAAAATACAAAAAGCATGAAAGAGAAAACACTGAATACACTAAAGTGTACTTAGTATGAAGAAGAATAAACTGAATGTGCTAAGATATACATAGCTTGAAACTGATACAGTAAATCTACTAAAATACACACAATATGTTGGAGAATGCACTGAATCCATTAAAATGCACACAGCATGAAAGGGAATCCAATTAATCTTCTAAACTGCACATTGTATGAAGGAGACTGCACCAAATCTACTAAAACACACAAAGAATGATGAGTACACTGGATGTATTTAAATACATATGCCACAAAGAATACACTGGATGTACAAAAGTGCACATAGCATGAAGAAGAATACAGTGGAAGTTATGGGGAACATTTCATGACATTTTGTGAAGAATATTACAGTAAATGTACAGTCTATCATTGTTGGCACTGTATTATTAAGAGGGGAAGACATTAAGAAGCATTAAGCATATAATATGTAGTGTGGAGGGGTTAAAATTGCAGCAAGATGGGGTTACACAGCTGTGGTTTACTTGGGAAGAAGAAACAAAATATTACTGTACTATGCTTTACAAAGGTACCATTGGAGCTTTTCTCCTCAGGTCGCCACTGAAAATGGGCCACAAGCCCAGCTGGACAAGCCCGGTCAACAAATGCCAGTAAATAAATAAATAAATAAATAAATATTTAGTTTTTATGAGATAAAGTATTTCTGCTAAGTACAAAAGTGGGAGTGGAGAGAGTTGGGTTAAAGAGGCGGAAGAATGATGGTAGCTATGAGTGTGTGTGTTGGGAGGGTGGATTAGAGGGAGTGTCTGGATAAGTGAGTGGAAGCGGATTTTTAACAATCAGTTAGGGGGTAAATTGGTGTTAGAGTTCAGTGGGGTTGGTTGTGGGGTAGTTGTATTTGCATGCTGTGGAACATTTAAAGGAGGCTTGTATGAAGAGATATTTTAAGTACTTTTCTGAATCTGTACAATAGTAGGATAGATTGTATATTGTTAGGGCATGGCTCCCAAGTGTATATGTGTGTGTGAGTGTGTGTGTGTGTGTGTGTGTGAGTGTGTGTGTGTGTGTGTGTGGGGGTGGGGGGAATCATTATTGAGAAGCCATGTTTGGTTGCTTGAAGTTTGAAGTTTGTTTAGAGAAAAGGTTAGATTGAGGGAAGACTGTGATCTTAAGAGTTTTGGTAAATTGTGCTTGGCAAGTCAACTTAAGAAAAAGAGGAAGTATTTGTAGTTCAGTAATGTTCATGTCCTGAATGGAAGAAATTTGCATCTTTGGTTCTTGGGTAGACATTTGACTTTGCTCAGTACTTTGTAGTTGTCTACTTTAGAGGGGTCAAGTGTTATAAATACTTTTTGCTGATGTTCGTAGATTAGTACTAAGCTAACTGCGCTTGCGAGCCATTTTAAGCCTAGCCAGTTGTCCCTTGTGAAACTCAAACCCTGCACTTTGTGTTTGCAAGGCAAACACCTTAACCATTAGGCCACCCTCCCAACTGTGTTTTTCTTTCAAACTGTAGTGAAAGCCCACACTCAAAGTGGGTGTTAGAACTCCTTTCATAACTGCCTGATTCTGGGAAAAGAATGGAGATATTTTCTTGGCCCAGTATAGGAGGGAGTTATACTTTTCCACATGCTATTGTACATTTAGAGATTTCTGGGCAATTAATTATTTATAGTTGGGGTGATTTCTAAGTATTCTGTGTTGTTATGAATGGTTGACTAGTTTTATTGTGGTTTGGGGAGCGTTTGTCTGGATCTGGAGATCATAGTTTTGTTTTTTTTAATATTGGAAATAAGGTTGTCATTTCATTAAGAGACTGCAATAAATAAGGAAGTGATGGCCTACAAGGTTAAATGCCTTTGTGAGGCTGATGAAAACCAAGCAGTTAGTAGGCCCTTATTGCTGGCTTGTAGGTATCATCAGTCAGTGTATATAGCCATACTGGCACTGTGTCTAGATAAAACCTATGTTGCCTGGGTATAAACACAGTGCTTTCAGGTAGTACAGAATTTCATCAGAGGTCCCTGGCATCTACTGATTTTTGAACTTTGGGTATGGGACTCACTGTGTAAAAGACCAGTTGATTTATCCCTAATGGGTCTCTTCAGTTTTGGAGTTTTTTGTGGGGAAGAGAATACCATTCTGTAGCATGTAGAAAGGTACAGGTTCACTCATTCATTGCATATTCGAGTCATATCTGTCACAGGGTTGGAATAGGTGAGCTTTAGCCTCCTACTTATAAAGTGCATAATTATTGTTTACTTCTTTGTTCACAACAGATATGAATACAAAGTGATATCTGAACTACTTAAGTAGCTTCGTAAGTGCTAAATGCATTTATGGAACATGTCTGGTTTTGTGCCACCCAAACTGCCCAGGAACTGAATTCAGAAATACTTCGGGCCTACCCTGATTCTCTACGGGTAAAATATACTCAGTATATACTGTGGAGAACAAAAGACTGTGGTGGTGGTGCTGCAGTAGCGTTTTCACCTCACAGTTAGACGTTGCCCGTTCGATTCTCAGTTAGAGCGTCTTCTGTGTGCCGACATGTGTGAATGGGCGTTCCTTCTTTGAAGGTTGTGAGTTAGGCCCGGCAAGCCAGCACATAAAACTCTACTGCCAATCATTAGCGGACTGGAGTTCCGCTGTGGTGACCCCTAACTGGGGAAAGCCGAAAGACAAACAAACAAATACTGTGGAGAACAAAGGTTTTGCCAATAGGAGTAATGGAAAGTAGGAGTACAGAAAATAGGCATGAGGAGGCCCAAAATTTACTGGAGAAAATTGGAAAAGGAACCAATCTATTGGGACCAAACTATGGGAGAAGACTGAGCATAGGAGGTTAGAAAAGTTTAGGAAGAGAGATTGGAAAAGCAATTTACAAAGGAACAATAGAAAGACATCTACATGGCTTCCAAGTATGCAAGTCCAGAACATTTACGATTTTTGTCTGGAAATGTTTGCTTAAGGATTTTTGTGGGGCTATGTCAGAAGATTGTTTTCAGAAACTCAAAATTCATACAGTTGAGACCATATGATCTAATTTCCAAAAACCTGAACGTCAAAAAAAAAAAAAAAAACCCACAAAAAATACAAAAATCTACCCCTTTTTTACATTTTTGCTGGGAGGCAAGCCCCCATGTAATCCACCCCCACCCCCTTGCAAATTATATATACCAATGCTGAGATCACACTACAGTGGGGAAAAGGGTAAATTTCTCGATCCTCACTGTACCATGATCTCCATTCAAAAGCTTTGGGTTTTCAAAAACTTGATCATATGGTCTCGACCATGTGAATTTTAAGTTTGTGAAAACCCGGTCATCTGATAGGGACCCATTTTTATACACCAAGCAGACTTCAGAGAAGTTTTTTACTCTTGTAGCTAGCAAATGCTGAAATTGTAATGGGAAAGAAAGACATAACAGGGGAATTTTTTTTGGACTGCAAAGAATTGGCAGAATTTTAAATAAATCCCTCTGATGCAGAATTAGAATTGCCTAGGCATGGTAAGGTCTTATTTAGTTTAATGCTTTTGGCTGCAAAAAACAATCAAAGTTAACTGTAAATGAAGTACTGAGTATTGTAAATAAGATAAATAAACTGAAGAACCTTTAAAATGGAGGAGCAAATTATGTAAAAATAAATCAAATTTGTGGAACTTGCATATGCAGAATAATGCAAAGGATGAGGAGTAGAAAGGCAAGACTTGATAAATTTACGTAATGTTGGAGTGAATGAAAAATGTTGAAAGCAAGCATGTGTCTAGTACATGAAAACAAAAACAGAAATATCATGTCTTTTGTATTACTGTATGTAATCCTATGTCACCTTTTAATATGTCATGTTTAATAAAGTTGTTTGAAAATTCTGTGCTGAATGATTGTATGTTGTATCAATGTTAATAAGCACTCTTTAGAGAGAAACGAGGTCATTACTTACCTGACTAAACAGAATGCTGAAATAGTGTTTTGAAGAAACAAACTGCATTCATTGGAGCATACAACACTGAGCATACTGCAGTATACATCAGTAGATGCTTCACCACACTGTTTAAGGAAGAGCAGGGAATGGTTGCAGATATAGTCACCAAACCTATCAGTCTGGAAGTGCTGAATACATTTCATTTTGCTGTTGGTTGTCTGGCAGTACTTAAGGGTTATTTGTGTGATAGAACCAGATGACACAAAATTTCCCTTAAGAACATCTCTCTCCCACAGTGAAGAATCTGAGGGGTATAATGTAAGATATGAGGGAACACTGATACGGACCACACTTTTGGCAGTGGTATGCTTTACTGTATTCTCATTATTTATATTTAGTTAAAGACGTAGTCACAGCTATTAATGAACAGCTTATAGAAATGTGATGAGGCCCATGCAATTCTTTCAGAACATTCCCTGCTGCATCTTACCCTGGGTCTTCCCAGTGCCATGTTGCCTATCCTCTGCTGCCTTCATATAGGAGAGCTACAACATCTAGAGACAGAATCCCTGACATCAGTGAGAGAACTTAACACAGTGGGATACCCTCCCTAGCCATTCTTTGGGATAAACAGGGGTTGGGAGGGTGGCCTAATGGTTAAGGTATTTGCCTTACAAACACAAGGTGTAGGGTTTAAGTCTCACAAGGGATAATTGGCTAGGCTTAAAATGGCTCGCAAGGGCAATTAGCTTAGTACTAATCTATGAACCTATCTATGAACCTATGAACCTATCTATTACCTAATTAGTATAACTCAGTGGACATTGTATCTTAAATTAAATATGGAACATGGTCATTTATTTAGAGAGCTGGGAAAAATGCTTAAGCATGTGTAGGATTTCTTGAGGAGTTTTACTCTTCAGCATCAGAATGCCAGTAAAGTATGGGAGTAGAAATATGTCATCTATATCATCAAGTTTTACATTTTTCCAGAGGAAAATTGAAGTACATTTTGAGATGTTGGTCTATAAATATCAGACTTTATCTTCAAATGTAGCATGGAGTTCAATATATAGACATCAGTAAACTGTGGTAAAATACATTCTGGCAGAAATACAGGGCATCCAACTTTATGGGCATAGTTGCATGGAAGAGGTTATATTATTTAAAGTTTTTAGTGCATGTTTTGTGGCATTCTTTCATGCCATATTCTGTAGTGTACAGCCAAAAGTAATATATTTTCCTGTTAAATGCCCTCACCGGAAACTTATATTGAATGGCCAGCAAAGCCTGTGTAGTCTAGTATCCCATAATGAAATTTAGGTAGTTTTAAACTCCGAAAAGAATACCAAAGAAAATGGGTTCTCATTCTGGAGATACGTAAATAAAATTTGGAGGGAGACACAAGCGGATTTATTGAAGGCTCAAAAGGGAGTATGGGAGGATTCTCAATAAATCAGCCTCAAGTGATTACATAATCTTATAGGATAATATTCCTTCTTAATGCTGATCACAAAATCTTACTGGGAGGAATAGGCATTACTGATATTGGAACTACCTCACAGACTTATACATTGTGATCATGTAAGGTTGTAAGGCAGGAGGCCCACATTTCAGAATATTTCAAGGGCATAGCTTCTGATACATTACTGGATGTGGAAAAGTCAGTTGACTGGTTTAGGTGAGGTTATCTGATTGGTATTGGACATAATATGACTTTGCAAATTCCAGACCATATTGGAATATCTGCATCATGGGGCATGCATGGTAATAAAAGCTGGAGTACATGTATCTGGATAAGTACAAACTGACAAGGGAATATGGCAGCATGATCACCTTTCCTAATTTTCTTTGCTTTGGCCATTGATTCTTGAGAAAGGTCATCCAAGGGGCTCAAGAGATATGATGTACAAGAGTGGGAAACCAGCCACATAAAATACATTTATCTTTTGATGAAAATATAATCCCCCTTGCAGATCCATTACTACCACAGTATGCATATCAGTATATCTATTAGGATGTTCTCTTAGCAAAGGTAAATCGGCACTTCATCCATTGTTATACTCCCTTAAGTGAACTAAACAATATGTTTATATATAGATAGATAGCTAGATTACATAAAAGACTCTGAATTTCTCCCTCCAGGCTTCAATGCCATAAGGTCAGATAGACTTCACAAAAAAGCAGGTGGCATTGCAATATTTTTCCCTAACACATACAATATAACCCCAGACTTAACTATTATTCCACAGTTCTTTAACGCCAAAATTCTAATTTATTTTCTGAAAATAAATCTTAAAGATTATGTATCATAGTTATATATACACCCTCTCGCAATAACATACCTTTTCTAGAAAAGATCCCTGCCTGGCTCTCTAATACACTTAAAAATGAAACCATCATTCTGGACAATGTCAGCATTAACTGGCTAAACGTCTTCTCTAAATTCCCATCCTCAAACATTAACCTATTCAAATTCACCCAACTCATCACCACTCCAACTAGATTCAACAGGATTAATAATGAAGGTTCCATCCTAGATTGGATATTTGTCACTGATCCAAGTAAAATCTCCACAACTGGTACTCTTCCAAATGCACTTAGTGATCATCTCCCTGTCTTTGTTCATAGAACAGTTCCCTCCTCAATCTTCTAAAAATTTGAAATGGAGCATCCTAAAAATAATATTTTTAGATGATGCAGTGAAGTATTTTAATGCAATATTTCTAGAAACTCTAAGCAGTCTTGTACCTCCGCAAGTAAATAGAATCAAAACCAACCATACCCCATGGCTAACTAAGCCAACAAAAGAACTAATGCTAAAACAATAGCTAAAAAATAAAACTTTCTTCAGACTTGTTGAAATTCAGGCAGCTCTACTACCAGGTAAAAAAAGCAAGTAACCAAAGACAAAAAGCAGTACTGTCTAAAACTTTAAACTCATCACAAACAGAAACCCAGAAAATTCTGGACATCCATTACTTCACTCCTAAGCCCTAGTACTAAAAGTAATCCCATGTCCATATCCTGATAACACTCCATCACAAATAGACAGTCTCTCCAATTCTCACTTTATCAATAGTATATCAAATCTTTCTGCCAACATTCCCCAACCTCACTGTACCCCGATCTCAAATAGTTCTAATTATAAAAGACCATTAAGACAATCCTCTCCCTTTCAGCCTCCTTCTAGTACATCCTCCTTTAATCCTTGTCATGCAACTACCCATTCCACACCCACATTCTCCCTTAAAATTACCAACTAATACCACAAAAAGACTATTTCTCACACTCAAAACTTGCTTCACTGCAGCTGACAACCTACCCACAGAATATCTAAAACTAGCAACAGAAGCCATTGCCTACCACATCAGTATACTCATCAACAGATACATCCTCAAATCCTATGTCCCAAAACTTTGGAAAAAGACATTCATTCTACCTTTTCACAAAGGAAGCAACTCTACAGATATCTCCAAGTACTGCCCTATAGTCATCCTGTCTCTCATCTCTAAGTTCCTTGAAAGATGTATACATATACAACTTCTAAACGTTCTTCTTAACTACCAAATGCTATCACCTACACACCATGGCTTGTACCAGCTCACAGTACTATGACTGCCTTTATATCCTTCATGGATACTGTCAATAAAGCCCAGGATACAAGCTAAATTGTCTCTTCCCTATTTCTTGACTTTTCAAAAGCTTTTGATACAGTCTCTCACCACTACTTCTAAATCAGCTCATATAAACTGCCCCCCCCCCCCTTAACTGGTTCTCAAGTTACCTATCAGACAGACAACAGGCAGTCAAATAACAGAGCTCCCTCCCTCTCTCCGTATCTTCATATCTCTACCAGTGTTTCCCAAGGATCTATATGATGTCCCCATCCTACTTAACATCTTTATTAATAATCTTCAGTCTTCATCCAGTTAGGGCTCTCTCATACAACATGCAGATGACTCTACTGTTATTTCTTCCAATGATTCCATGTCTCCTGTTCAACAAACCACTCAACTGGCCCATACCTCCATTGGGATCTGGCTCAGTAACAATCAACTGAAACTTAATCCACACAGAACTAAGCTACTCCTATTTATTCCTAAGAAAAATAAACTCTACTAAACAAAGCCCAGTTCACCATACAATCTCAAAACAACACAATAATTGAAGTTGTTACTTACACTAAACCACTGGGAGAAATAATAGATGAACATCTAAAATTTGACCTGTACATACAACATAATATTACTAAGACACACCAGAAACTAGGCGTTGTCTGTTGGCACAAACACATTCTTAACTCAGCCATTAGACAAACCTTAGCTATCACTTACTTGTTAGCCTCTCTCATCTATGGTGCCCCATTACTCACTAACCTACAATCCTCCCTAAAAAGTAAGCTTGAAACATGCTGTAACAAAATTGCAAAGTTTGCTACAAATGCTAAATATTCTTTACACCACTATACAGCTCTACATTCCCTCAAATGGTTTGAACTCCCACACTATCTTATCAACCTACAACTGACAACTGCATATAAAATAACATTTAGCCTGTGCTGCCCTTAATTCATTATTTAGCAACTATCTGCCCAAAATACCTCTCAGATCTGAAAATCAATTACTTTTGCTGGTGCACAAGCCTAACCTACCTGCCAGCCAGCTTCTATACCCCTGTACTGTAGCCAGAGCCTGGAAATCTCTTCCTTTAACAATTAGAACTAATCAAATTCTATCATATTTCAAAACTTCTTTATGAGAGTACCTGTCTTTGTCCTGTAACTGCTCATGAACCAAGCACCCACCCATTAAATCTTGACTTCCTGTACTTCAGGAATATATTGTAATACCTGCTCATTTATCTACCATTACCGTTCTTCTTTATAGGCTAGTAGAGCTGGAGTGAGTTGGAGCCGGCTTTAACTGGCAGCTCTGTTTATCTTTTTTGATCTTTGATCCTCTTGGTTTTTGGGGTCTTTCAGTCTGGCGTTGTGGGTGTCTCGGTACATCAAAAAAAAAGGCATTGTACTCAATTATGGGCCTGATGAGGGATGCACCAGTTGTCTGTTTCTATGAGGCCCTTTGCTTGTGTCTGGTTGATGGTTGGAGATGCTTTCCAGTTTGCAGTCATCTGCGAACTTGTCAGCCCCAGTCACTTCCGTTGGCCGTGTACCCGCAAGAAATATATATATCACAAGAAGAGGTCCCAGGACTGAGCCTTTGTGGACGGCACTTGTACCTGGTTTGGGAGTCTGAGACATGGCCAGCAGCAATTCTAACCATGTGGGTTCTGTCCTTGAGCCAGTTTGCAACCCATCTAGGTCAATGCATTTCCAAAGAAAAAATCGACCAGGTTTAGGATGCTGGATCTGCAAAGCCAAAAGCCAAACTAGGTAGGATCCAGTGTCTGTAGGTCCCCTTTATTTATGAGGTGGATGATGAATCCATAGCTCTTTTTTGCAGACCAAGCTAAGTCAGGCTTTGGGGGTTTCCAGGAGATCCGTGAGGGCACCACCTTTGTGAGAGGTGGGACTGTTGCTGTGTTGCACCACTTTTTGTACATATCCTATCCTGTAGGCTAAGATTGAACAGTAGTTTTATGTTTGGGTTTAGCTCTTCTTGGAGTTCATGTAGGACACAGCCGGGACACCATCTGGATTCTGAATTCACCAGCTGGACTGGAGAGGAGATTGACAACTGACCTTTGGACATGCTACAGATAACAAAACAAAAATGACAAAGTAAAAACAGTAAAGTTTCAAAAAAAAAAGGAAATAAGAGTAATATGCAGATATCACTAGGGATCCACAGAAGTGCTAAAAGGCCACGCTTTAGGTGGAATTAGCGTTTTCAGGAAATAAACAAACAGTTAGAATGCAGGCACTATAAGCCTCTACCAGAATTCCCTGCTGCAGAAGGGGCAAGTCAGCCTCTCCCACAAGAATGCAGACCGCAATCCTTCTTAATGTAAAATAACTGGCCTGAAGCCCAAGTGCTTAAACCAGACCAGACTTAGAAATGATAGCTACACTTATAACTTGCATCTGTCCCAAATTAACATTATCCTACAAAATATCATGAGATAACCTAGCTATTCTTTTAGCACAAGTTTTATATAACGTCAGCCTTTTTACTTATATTTCTTATCTCACTCTGTAATCTATGTTTGCATGACTTGTAACTAATTGACAAAATTTAGTTTTACATTATTTTAACTAATTGTTAAATACTGGTCTATGGTCATGTTTATTGTGTGCTTTCCTCCCCAGGCCTCCAGTGAAAATGGGCTCTTACTGACTCAGCAGACTAACCTGGTAAACAAATGCCAATAAATAATTGTTTAAATTAATTTGTTATGCTGACTCCACTAAATATGTCGATATTCATCTGAAACATATACGTTTGTGAGGATAGGCAGATAGCAACTGAATAGATTGATCTTTGGAAGCGACTGGCTCTGTGTGAAGAATAGGAGGATTTATTGTATTTGATCTGGGTTCTGCCTCCCCAACTCATTTTTCAGAAATAACAGAGAAATGGTCATTGTTTTGTGACAAAAGAGCTGAAGATGCCAGCAGAATTACACTGAGACCCCAGGTCATGGAAAGTGCAGCTGGGGGTTTTGGGGTGAATTCCTTCCTATTAGATGGCGCAGAAGGCAGTGGTGCTGTGCATCTCACATGGATGTTCAATGACAAATGGACAGAAATTTAAAGCATCTGACTTGATTTATTGCACATGCAAGCATAAATACAATAAAGTAATACAGCAATGAGTCAGCTGTTGATAGTAGATGATCAATGTTATCCTCTGTATTTGATCATGGTCACCCCAGATTCCATGGGGATTTCAAACTTGGTTGGAATTTTGGAATGCTGGAATCCAAAGAGTATCTCTGAAGGATCCCAGTTCTTTGGAAAAGCAGTTTCAAAGTAATATGAAATGATTAAAGAGGGTTTAAATGTCCTTCACAAAAATGTTTAAATAATTGAAGCTCTATCATTTTTTATTAGCAATGAAGTAAAACTGGCTAGACGTTCCAAGGCAGCATGAAACAGTAGGGGACCAGAGGAACAAGCTGCTTGCTATTTCATCTCTTGTCTCATTTATTTGTAGTTTTGCTGCATTATTACCCTCCCAAGCCAGATAATTTAGCAAAGTGGGAGTGCATTATGTAGACTGGTAAAGCATTAGAGATTAGAGGATTATTTCTGCAAGCATTTAACAATTGAAAGAGTTATCATTTTTGGGGAAGCTTTGCATGAAACAGTTCCATCAGAATTTCAAAACCCATCAAGGGTAGTCAAAATGTACTTCACTGTGTCTTACCTAAATTGGAGTTGTGAAGAAGATAGACAAGGATGTTATCTATGTTTTTGGTTCTACGTGTAATTATATCATTACTAGTCATGAAGTGAAAATCTCATACAGGGTATTTGGGGGTATTCTTTCATTTATCAGTTGCAGTAAATCCTTATCACTACCCTATATATCATGACAGGAATATAATAGATTTTCTCTTAATGGTGAGTCATAACTGTATCAAATGTATGCCATGTGATTCTCCCACAATGCAACTCTAAATGCAGAAGGCACTGATGTAGAAATGTACAACTCCTGTTAAGATATAAGAGTTAAAAGTGACCAGGGACTGCCTTAAATGCAGGCTAGTATTTGATCAAAGGACTTACTGATGCACAAGATGGAAAAGATGAAAGATATGCTTCAGTTTATAATGAAATAGGAAGCCTGCAGTGTCAGTGGAAGACAGTGAGCTATATTCTAACCTTCTATAAGTCAGGGCAGCCACACTTCATTATTGCATACCTACCTTAGTAGAGACATGGCACATTTCTAGAGAATTATTTTATAATACTGCATACTTGCCCATGTTTTCTTATTATTATTGAATCCTCACCACTGACTCTGGAGAGGGACATTCACTTGGAATACAGATGGATACACTCAGTGTTTTTAGATGTAGACCTCTCTATATCAAGTGCAATTTTCCTTAAGAGCACACAGGGAACACAGACAGCCCAGTATCTGGATTTCTTTACATCCGTCTCCCTCCAGGGCCCCAGTAAGGCTCTCTACTAGCATAGCTATAGGATTGAGTCCTCAGCTGATTGTCCAAGCCAAGACCTCAAGTACCCTCTCTATGAAACCAGTGCTTCATGTCCCTGCTCCAAGTAGCTAACACACACACACACATTGTGAAACTTGATTTTACACACACACACACACACACACACACACACACACACACACACACACACACACACACACACACACACACACACACACACACACACACACACCTCGGAAATGCTGGCACAGATTTACTCACTGTGCCTCCTTCTGCCCAGACTATAAGGTAGTTATCACTTCCACCAGACACTACAAAACCATCTACCAAATGCTCTTGCAATGGTACCCAATTATACTGAGGGAAATTAATATCAATACAAATGGTAATTCTGACCAAACAGCCAGGCTTCAGGAGTGGCCACAGTGCAGCCACAATGGAAAGTTTAAATATATTTAATAATGAATAATGAAAGAACATGAAAATAATAAATATCTATTTACAATAAACACCAGAGTTTCAAGCATAGGAAATATTAAAAATAACACAGCTGGAAAGATTCACAATTACAGAAAAACAATGATTAACTATTTTCACTGTATTTTCCTGACTGATCTAGAGAATTACTGTTCCTACTTACTTAATAGAGCAAAGCAAGATGAAGTAGGTGAGGGATCCTTCTATGTCAGGTTCCAAAAAAAACAGACTGCCCTGAGACTTCAGTCATAGCTAATATTAAAACATTTTTCTGTTCAGAATGACATCAAATAAATCTCATCATCTGACTTCTGGTTTCCATGCAAACCCCAATTGCTAGAAGCTGCCAGGATTTAGCACCTACATATCAATAATACACACAAGAGCTTTTCTAAGATCTGGTGCAGCTTCTGAAAATCATAAAACAATTACAAACTTCTACTCCTCCTACAGAGACTAACAAACCATGCTTCTTACAAGCACTGTGTCTCTGGCTTCATTCAAATCTGTGAAATAACATCTTTATGGCCTAGGCCCAGTCATTTAATGTTCTTAATATTTCATAAAGTCAGGTGGATTGAGATTAACGTCTTCTCTTCCACTATCCTCTGTTATAATATATACCTTTAAACAGTTACAATAATGCATGTGTATTCCTTTTCTGACAAGCAGGGCACACTGTTGATATATTGTTTAAAACAAACAGCTTTATAAATACATTTTTTCAACACAAGCATCTGTACAAATCAGTTTGATATATAAATTACATAAATTCTTTACAAAACATCAGCTAGCTATGCTGGTATATGTTACACATCCACTTCCCTATTTCTTCTGGCATAGCTGACAATACCTCACCACATCACAAGTTATATCCAAAAAGCAGGATACCATGCAAGACATCAAGACTTCACATGAGAGTGCTAGATTAAAGGGTCACATCTAGCAAAGGATCACATGCTCATTCTATGAAACCTCAGATATTAAACAGCTGAATTTAGGCACAGACTGTGAATTAAAATTAAAACTGTCATGGATAAATCCCTGACTGCAAAACTGATGACCAAGAATTAACAAGAGGAGCCAGTGTAAAGGCTGAAAGTGACATAATAAAATTAGCCTGCCTAGTCTAGAAGAAGCAATGGAGATGCAGTCCAGCCTTTGCAATGAAAACATGTACTGAAGACAGAAAGATGGAGAGATGTAGCATATAGGCCAAGGCTGACCACTTAGTTCTGTCTAGCTAAATGTACACAATGCAGTCTATGCTGCATACACTCATACAAGGGAAGACAAACTAATGAGTATGTATATCAATCCCTGCTAGTAGGAGGACAAAAAACATCATGGCCTCATGGATGATGGTCATCCAACAACCTGTTCTCAACCCACTGATGGGAAATGTATGGGTCATCACATAAGCTAGATGGTTGGCAGGAATAGGAGGTCAAAGAAGAGAAATAAAAAGCAGGCTGAAACTGTTATACAGGTGGCAATCATATGATATTATATTAGTGTTATGGATTTTTAAAACATGATACAGATCTTATAATCCATTCACATTTCTTGGTACTCACCCTAAACTCTTTTCCTTTTTGTTGCCTTAGTAAATCATATAAAAATGCTGTGAAAAATGGAAATTGACAAAAAACACTGAATAATATTAACCTAATATAGAATAGCTGGATTTTTGCACTGACATATTCATATGCTTACTGATCTTTTGTAATATGGGTCTGAAATACACAGAGCAGATCTTATGAAAGGGCTAATTTGCACAGGAAAAACAAAATTACTCTTTAGAATCCATAAGGTTTAACCATAAGGAAAAGGTAAACTCATTTTGACAGACATTATTAGAATTATATATTGGTTGTCTTGATAAGCCTAACAGTCCAGAGTTTTAGTCCACATGGTAAGCACTGGATAAACATGATGGATCCAACTTTAACAAAACTCTAAATGTACATGATTTTCTTCATTTGTTAGGGGCAAGCTGGGAACTTTGCCTGGTCAAATAACGTGCTCAAAGAAGAGGAGAAAGGAATCATACCCTGTTTCATTGACTACTGCAAATGGCTTGTTAATAGCTGACATCTTCAATCATCTACATTACATGCCAAACAGTTTTCAACATATTAACACAAGTGTGCATCATGCTACAAGCATGTCTAAAAAGAAGTTGATTTATACATGATTTTGAAATCAAGTTATGAGAAATAATAAAATTTTGATTGTGTCAAAATGCATGAAGTAGGGTATGAGGATGAACACTATGTAAGTCAGATCTCCAAGTACTGAAAAGAAAGTTTGGATGTGTTTAATTTCTTAATCACTTGGTTGTATTTCACAAAGTTTCAGTAAAGATTTATAAGTTCTCATCCATCGATACTCAGCTCATGAGTGAAATCACTGTCAGTGCATAACTATGTTCAAAAGAAACACAGACTTTAATGTGGCATGTAAACCACTTGACTTACTCACACTGCTGACTTCACAAGTTTGCAGATCCAACTTGTAAGACAGCTTAGTACAGAAGGGAAAAGTTAATTGGAGCTGCTAATTAGTTTTATCCTCCAGTCCAGGATTTTATTCCCTCAGTATCCTCTTTCATAACATGTGCCTATGAACAAGTCACTCAATAAGATGAGTGTCCTTGGAGAATACTTGAAAAAGACACACATCTGTCAAGTATTTCTTCCTTTACCTTATGTCTTTCCCATGTGGCTATATGTTCTTTTGCTTAAGTGATATTCAGTGAAATTCAATTCTTTGAAGCCAGTCATCTAAAAGCAGGTTTTTCTTAAGACCAATTTGCAAAATCATAAGACAAGTATTCCAGTTGTGGGAGCACAGCTGTGCACCTGAAACCATTACTTAATATAGTTAACTTTGCAGGCACTGCAGCTTAGGGAGAGAAAGAAAGAGAGGACATTCTTCTCACTACAGTAATTTCTGAGTTAAACAGTCACTCATAAACACTCAGTAAACTAAGAATACAAACAAGCACATATACACACACACATACACACATTTATGTACAGAGTCACAAACACATGCACATATGTCCTTGAGGATTGTTTGAAATGGCCCCAAAAGATAATTACAAACACACTTTATTAATTTTAATTTCCAGGAAACTACTTGCATGTCTTTTATTTTAGTTGTTGAAGGAATCAAACACATATACATTAAAAATGCTGTTGAAAATGCTGAAAACAGTAGAATTTAAAGCTTTTATTATGTATTAAAACACGGGATCATAACTCTGGATATTTTAAAACAGTTATTTGAAATTTAAAATGGCAAAATGAGTTTAATACTGCCGCAGAAGTTAACATTTGTACCTCACCATACTTGTGTGTGCACACACATGCATGTGCCCTCACCCATTTATGTGCATTGTGCAAAAGGATAACATCCTACACTCAGTGTCTCCGCATCCACTAATGGTAGAATAGCCTATGGCTCCGCTATGACCATTATATTTATATGAAGATGTTGAGAAGGACCAGTCTGGTACATGTTGGCTACTCCAAAAATGTACACACACTCTTACTAATGAGTTACACTGCAGATAAAATTTCTAGTTTATTTGCCCACTGCTTTAATGCCACATATTTGTAAATGGGAGTCAGGTGGTACTGGTGAAAAGAATCTATATAACATCAGGGCTCCTGTGTAACAGAACTATAGTATGAGAATTCAGGTATGGATTATGTTACAGATAAAGGTAGGCACTACAAAGACATTTTGCATACATCGTTGACTTGCTGTCTAATATTTTTTGTAATTAGTGGAGTACAGTAACAGTAATATATGGGATATTGCAACTATAACATTTGTATTCCTTAACTAATGACAAGGTACACTTTCATACATAGTTTCTCGTATGCCCCTGAAGGAATCCGTCTGTTTCAGCATTGCTATCATCTAATCACATTGGAGTGTTTTAAGCCATTATTGTACCTTGATAGGGGCAGATGCAGTCGTGGTGTTTTCATTTTCGAGTAAAAGAATGACATTCATTTTTTCACTAAACAACCAAGGAAATGATCTTGTTTTGTCTGTACCAGTCATTAGTAACTTAAAGCATTTATATAAATAGATGGAATTTAATTGCTAGTTATATACTTTAAGTATCTTAATGTGAGCTTATATTAGATTTGATTTAAAACTATTTCAAAGGTAGACCTGCAATATTTCCTGACACCATAAAAGACCCTCCCCCCCAAATGACTTGTACAAAAGTCTATAGCATGCAGTCCACCCATTCCTACACTGCTGATTTGAACTAGTCCCTGCAGAACTGGAATGTCAGTTATGTGTTCAGTAAGCACTTCTGGGACACTTCTGCTTGTGACTGGCTTAACCCTTGGCTCCTGTGTAAGCACTTGTTGCCATCTGTGGGAGTATTTTTTAGCTCCCACATGGGATCAGTCTACAGCAGTGTACAGAGGAACAGTCAATTTCCTGGGAAAGCAAAGCAGAGTATCATGTGTCGGGTGGAACAAATTGCATATGTTTTAAGAGGGGGGAAGTGCTGTGCTACCTTCCTTCACCTGCTGCTCTTATGACATGAAAGATACAGACTCAAGTTGCTAATGACAGCTAAAAAGCAAAGCAGCTATGAAGGCAAAGCCAAATGTGTACCTCCAAATGCACCCTTGTCTTGTCTTCACTCAATACATTTGTTAGATATAGCAGTGAAATTGCTATTTTGACATGATTAGCATCTCAATGTTTAAACAGTGTGAGAACTGTTTGGAAATACACATACCATTAAGATGAGTATCTGCTCATATTTGCTTTCTTTATTGCTTTGTTTACTTCTTTCATACCCAACAATATTTGGTTTGACAAGACAAAATGCATTCCTTCTTGTATTGAATTACATTATGTCAGTCATGTAGGTCATTCTTAATTTTCACTAAGCATACAACTCCCTTGGCACTGTGCTGCTTGGCTGTTATTCAGTGATATCTATCTATATGCATCTATTTCCATCCCTCTATAATACACACTGATATGTATGTATGTATATATATATATATATATATATATATATATATATATATATATATATATATATATATATATATATACACACACACACACACACACACACACACACACACACACACACACACACACACACACACACACACACACACACATATGCAGGATTCTAGAAAATTAAACTAGCATTATTTGTATTAATGCCAAGAACAGTACAAGGTACCAACACTGCCAAATACACCAACAAAGTGTACAAACCAAAAGGGCAAAGTATAAGTGCTTAAGGACATTTAAGGAATAAGACAGTGGAAATTCTAACTTGCTGTATTTTTCTTGTGTTTTTTACTGATTGGTTTGTGTGTGTGACCTTTTTGCTCAATTTTTTAGTTTGTTAGTTGGTATATTTTGCAGACACCCAAATGGTTAAGGACATCAGATAGGTACAACAACCCTGCGTTTCTAAAGTCTAGCGAAACAGTCCACTTATTCTGTGCTGATGATGCCATAAGAAGGCTGAAGCATGCATGCCCACAGCTAGTGGTGTTTGGCTTTATTGGCCTGAATTTGTCCAGTACAGACTTAGAAAGAATAAAAAGTCATGGGCATTTACAACTGCCATATAGCTGAAATGCCTGATGCCCTAAAGGGGTCATTTGCATATATCCCATATGCCTCTAACACAAAAGTTTAAGGAATCATGCAGTGGAAACTCTAGCTTGGATACATTTAAGAAGGAAGCATCAGGTAACCAAATTAATTTTTAGATATTATATTGTTTAAAAATTTTGATGGGCATATAGATACCACATTGTACAGAAAACCTGTAAAAATAAATACTTACCTTCACAGAACAAGCATGCAGCTGTCCTTTATCTTTAACAATGTTTTAATTTTAATGAACAACTTAATGAAACTGCACAGGAATTTATAGCTACAGGTTACAGCTCACAGGATGTTTTAGACAATGTCACTGACGTGAAAAATGCCAGCCAAACCTACAGTTTCTGGTCATAACTATTCCACACCATGAAGGGAATCTCAGCATAAGGTATACCTCTCAATCTCTTAGAGAAAGTAATCTGGATAAAGGTCCAAAAATAGTGACTATTCTTAAATATTGCTCTTAACAAACTTAGAAAGTTGATAGAATAACAAGTTTTGCATTAGCATGAATTTTCTGAAGGGTATGAAGTCTGTATCTGAAATGTCTGCCAATGTTTTCTAACTTCAATCCTTAAAGATTTGCCACTAATTTTCCAGAAAACTACAATGCCATTATTTAAGAAAAGGTTGATAGAATAACAGGTTTTTCATTAGCATGAATTTTCTGAAGGGTATGAAGTCTGTATCTGAAATGTCTGCCAATGTTTTCTAACTTCAATCCATAACGATTTGCCACTAACTTTCCAGAAAACTACAATTTTATGAAAAACAGACCAAAAATATGACGTAAAAATCTGGACATTCTGTGAAAATCTGTACAGTGGAGAGGTGTAGCATAAGGTGCAGTGTTGTATGCTCACTCATAACAGGAATATCCGTGCTGTTCAACAGATTATATGTAAATATTGGTCAATTCTTATGGATATTCCTCAGTTGAGAAATGCCATATCTGATAAATATACTTTTGAATATAAAAGAACATGAAATTTGAAAAATAAGTTGTGTTAAAAGGAACAACTAAGAATTCCCTACCCTCCCATAGTACTAAGAAAGGGACATTCAGATGTAATAAATGTTCTTATTGTCTACAGATTTACGCTACTAAATCTTTTACTCGCCAAGTTCATGGCCGACAGTTTATAGTAAATGGATATGGTAACTGTGATACTCGGCATTTAGAGTATATATGGCAAAATGTACACAATGTTCAGCATACTATGAAGGCATGACAAATAGGAAACTGAATTAAAGAATTTGTAATCATATAACATTAATTTAGACATTATGTTTTTACTTACACTTTTTAAAATACAGCCAAAACTGATGAATCACAATTTAAAAATTTACAATTTATTACAGCATATGAGCCACACAACGTGGAGGTGATATAGTACATCTGAGTAAAAATATGAGACCTGAAATGGATTTTAAGGCTTAGAGAACATATACTTGGTTTAATGGTGTGGTGACTTTAAAACCTCTTCTGTGAGAATTAAACAAGCAGGTGCATTAAATTATTAACTGAGCCATATGATTCTTTTTAATTAAATTTAGTAAAGTAACACACACTAATATCTGCCTGATAAAGCCCTAGTGTGAAAGTTTTTACTTGTGTTTTGAAATCTTTTATGTGCTTTTAATAAAGGATTATCGTGGTCTATCATGGTTCTGGTGTTTTATTCTGTTCTCGAGTCTGGATACTTTTAGGGTGTTTTGGTTACCATGCCTTTTCAGTGTTGCATGAAAGATAAGGACTGCAGTCCTGGGTTAACAAAGTAGAGTGGTGGACACAAAAATATATCTGCCATAAGGTACTGCAAAATAATAACATCTAATTTCTTACTGGTACATGTCCCTGAAGATGTGGCCTAGTCTTATGTGAAATGGAGCTCTTGGATGGGGTGGTAGGTCAGTGTTACCGCCATTTTTTTGAAGCATCCTATTCTCGATGATGAGTGGAAATTTGTCATGGCTGTATTTCACAAAAGGTCTGTCCATTGTACAGAAGATGCACAATTTAGGATTTTCTAAAAACTCACTCTAGATTTGAACTAAATATCTAACTTAACTATACAAAAAACAGCATGACAATGAATATTCATTAACTCATTTCTCTAAGTGCTGTTATTATCAAGGAGAACAAATAGAGTCAATCAGTACAAGTTTATGTGGCTGAACCTCCCACAGTTTTCCCCAACACCTGATTGTGTTTACAACAAATTCAGAGGTCATCAGAATTTAGAGAAAAAAATCCATTCTTGAGTTATGGCTCCCTCAAAGTACAATGTTTAATTCAGAAAACTGATGCTACCTTTTAATAAACTTGATGCAATTAAAAAATAATATATAGTCACACAACTGACCTAATACCCACATAGAAAAGCAGGAATATGAAAACTGTCTGGGTTGACAATATTATAACTGGGTGAACAGAAAAGGTTGTTTCTCAATCTACTTGACAAGCTACAAGAGGTAACCGGACATAAAAAATGTTGCTTTTATCTTTTATGACTTGAAGAAAGAAAGAAAGAAAGAAAGAAAGAAAGAAAGAAAGAAAGAAAGAAACAACGAACCTAAATACACAAGGCAGACAGAGAGTGCTACAGTATGTGGGGGAGACAGCTGAAGTGGAAGCAGGTGCAAATCAGTGACAGCTGGATACACTTTCTTAATGCCATAATAGAATAAAATAAAAACAAACACAAGATGTAATGTGCTGCCACCAAAGTTTATGGCCAAAATACCAGAAGCATGGGTGGTCATGAGCATAGTGCCAGACAATGAACAGCCTTACAAATATTTTCATGTCCTTGTTGCTGCATCCATATGTATAACCGAAGGAAGACCCTATCCACCACAGCAGAGTAAGCTGGGCAACAAAAATTGAAGGCAGAAAAATAATTTCACTGAAACTAAAATTGAAATGAAGGAGTAGGCAGGCAGAACACAAACCAAAATGGCCATTATGACAAAAAGCAGGACACACAGACAGTCAGTCAGGGAAAAGGAAGGCAGAAAAGTTAATGAATAAAGCAGAATACACAGCCATGCTACAGGAAAATTGTTAGATATAAAGACTGTAGGAGTCACATTAGCATTGTAAGAACTGTCAAAACAGTATTGCATTAGATGGGATACACCAGTACAGCAGCACAGAAATGAGCCCACAGATGACAGGAACAGGAAATGAAACACTGCACAGTGATAAGGCATCAGACATAGCAAATATGCAGGCAAACAGCACAGTCCACATATGTTGAGCAACCAGTTTAGGAAGAGCACACAGAATGCATTGCACTATGCAAGCAGCAGGACTTTTGATAAACAGTGACAAAATATAGGTGACCTGTGGTGCAACTAGGAAGTTAGCAGGCACTACAGTCCAAATAAGGGGTGACAGCGTAAAAATCATCAGCAGAGATGAAGTGCATTCTTTAGCAGACCACACATAGTCGTAGTCCAGTAAGGCATCAAGTTCACCATGCAGACAGTGATTGACAACCTAATCCTAGTACAAGGGCTATTCCAACAGTGGCTGGGAAGTGAATGATTTTGGACTATATGGAATAGCGTGGGAAGAAATAGCCAGGGAATTGTTATGGCTAGGCTTGTATAGGCCCTAGGGCTGATAGCCTAGTACAAACCTATGAACCTATGAACCTATCTGGAAGGGGAGGGGGTCACATGTAGAGGAGGCATATGATTGCTCACAAGAGTTCTTGCATTGTATATTCCACATTTACCACCATCAGCTATTATGTGTTATATTTACTGGGAAAAGAAGCAGCCCACATATGATGGCCATATTCAGGTGGTCAACATGGCTCTGTTCTAGGCAGATGGCATTCAGCAACCATGAACATCTATGTTTTTGGATCAGTACATGGCATACAGCTATGTATTACTCCCTTTCATGCAGTTTTGTGTGCCAGGAATGGAGATACTGGAAACTTCCTACATGGAGCACTTGGTACAAAAGATGACTGAGGGAAGCCCCCATTGGGTGACTGCACAGTTAGATGTCATAGAAACATTCCAGCATATGTATGGTCTCACAAGAGAACTGTTCCCACAAAATATCCTATGCAGTATGAATATACATACTGGGCAGAAAGGCAGACACTAGGAGTTGTTCAGTCTGCAGATCAAGTAACAGACAAAGAGTGCCAGCCTCTGTACAGTATGCCACATAATCTGCCTCAGGAAAAAAGGCATCTCTAAAGGTGTGCATCGTGGAAGGTGAATCTGAATGCAATGAAAGCAGATGTGTTGATATCCATCCCAGTTACATGGGTGTCAGGCTGATCACCAATCTGGGTGCAATACTTAGATCATCATTGAACAGACAATTTTAGATAGCCTGGGATTTAATTGTTATAAGGCAGTAAATAAGGGATACATTTCTAGCATTATCCAGCATGCCAAGGTGGCTATGGAAACTGTGCAACTTCTGGTACATGGTGGTACAGGTCTGAAACGTACCACTCATTATCCGTGAATCATTGTGTGCTAGACTACTGACATTACTGTCTGTGAAACAAAGGTGGTTTTAGCCTCTGTCCAGACTACTGTGTTACATAGTGATGCACCCTGTACATGTCTGCATGTCCACCACTGTTACATCATCAAATGCGTTAGAATATTTTCTTTCCTGCAGGATGCATCTTTCTGCTACAGTACTTATTAAAACACTGCACAACCTGTCAGTGTAGCAGTTGTCACAGAGCCACCTCCATTGCCTCTTTCATGCACCTTTCTATGATGTTGGCTAGTATATCCAGTATGATGGATACCTTTTTCTTGATGTCTTTGACAAGGCTGATTCATCCCCTGGCTTGTGTGCCTGCTGGTATTCAAATGTTTTCACTGTTTCTTCCTCTGCTGCAATTTCCAAGGTAATAGCATGGTTTCTTCAACTTGTGATATACGTACTAATGTATGCTCAGTATTATCTTTCAGTGCTGTCCTGCCTGTGGTGAAACCAGTACCCTTCCATCACTAACATTACTTTGTTCTATGGACACTTTATTGTGTCATTTATCTGTCCATCAGGTGTGTGTCTGACTTCTATGGCTACTCTTGGATCATTATTGCACGATGCCATACTTCTATTGTTGCTGCTGCTTGCCATTTCTTATTGGGGGGCGGGAGGTGTTCACTTTAATGGAATGCTAAACATTTAGAGGGTGAGGGCTAGCTATGCAGAACAGCCACATACTCCAGACTGATGGGTGTGCTACCCAGCTGCAGTAATAAATGCATACATGCCAGAGGGAGGCTGCAAAATGAAAGTGAAAGGTTTTCATTGGCAAAGTGCATCATAGCCAGCTGCTATAGAATCAACTAGGGAAGCCATCAGTGCAGCAGTTGTTGATTACAGGGGAAGCCTTTGCTACATTACAAAATAAACTCAGTTTGTATTGTAAATGAGATGCTTTCAGATTTGTGGTGATGACTCGTATTTCTACACATTAAGTAAGCCAGTCTGGCAGCTAGCTCAGAATGCCAAACCTCTAAGCTGCTAATGAGCTATTTTATGTGTCAAGACAACAGGGTGTGATTCCTCTGCATTCATTTAACTACATTTTGGCTCCAAGCTTAACCAGACAGTGTTGCTGGGTCACATCTGAAAATGGACAATTCCTTCATTGGGATTATCTGATCAACACAGGTAAAGAAAAAAAAAGATTAAACCATATCAATAAAAATAAATAAATAAAATATCATTATTCACCTAACAGATGAAATTATCATAGCAGGCCACACAACAAAACATGCGGCAAATTGACATTATGATTCATAGATTCCTACTATGCTAATTGCACTTTGTGAGCTATTTTAAGCCTAGCCAATTACCCCATATGAGAATCAAACATTGCACCTTCCATTTGTAAGACAAGCACATTAACCATTATGCCAACTTTCCGTGTTTGTATTCCAACAGGTTTTTGGAATTCGCAGGAAAAACCAGCACTGAGTCTACATAGATGCTTTACAGCTTGTTGAATAGTTCCTCCATCTTGGATTGCTTAATTAGCATACAATTCAACTGCTTATGTTGTATTTAGCATGCCACAATGATTACCGGGTTTCTGTGGTTCTACACACCATGTACAGCTGCTTACTGAGTACAAAACGGTGAGCTATCATGTGTGTATCACAACCCAACATGCCCATGGTTTTATCAGGCGATGTAGGCTTTATTGAGTCCAGTCCATTATACACATAAGCACTTTATTTATTTTATTTATTTTTGTTGACGGGAAGGAATCACGGGAGCGAGGTCCATACAGAGTCCGGGGGGATTTACATTTTTTTGACCCGGGAGTCCCGACAGAGCCGAGGTCCATTACATAGAGAGTCCCGGGGAGAAAAGCTCCACTATTATACTATATGTACAGTGGGAATTTTACAATACAAGATATTATTTATCTTTTTTATCACTTTATAATCATGGTTTTGGAAATGGGCCAGTATGAAGCTGGATCTGATGGGTCTTTACCATCTTTATGTATTACAGCTATCACCACTTTCTTTCAGGATGTTGGTGCTTCTCCTCTTAAAACACTGTTACTAAACAAGTCCTTCCAGATCTTTATCATTTTTTCCCTCATAGCTTCTAAACTGCAACAGGAATACCATCTATCCCTGGGGACTTTCCTGTGGACTGGTTATACATCGCCATTTTTATCTCGTCTCCTGCTATCCTAACTGTTAGTAATTGAGCCTGATCTACCTCTGACCTTGGCATATTTTAAATTCTTCCATAAACATATCCATTTGTACCATTTCTTGATTTCCATATTTATCTGCTTTATACAGACTTTCATAACATTTTTTAAATATTTCTAGTACTTCTACAGGATCTCCTGTTATCTTTCTTGTTATAGACTCCCTAAGCTTGGCTACAACCCTTTCTACTTTCAGGATGTTCTCCTTCTAATGATGATTGCTATACAGACACGTATTATGTATACATGTATATATACAGATATAGATTTATATGTGATACACACACATACACATACACACACACACACACACACACACACACACACACACACACACACACACACACACACACACACACACACTGGTGTTCATGTATTCAAATGTGTATAGAATAATGTACACAGTTGTTTATATTTGTGTATTTCTTTTCTAGTTACAGTCCAACATATAAAATTGCTCCACTGCTGATCTAAAGAATTTCTAGTATTGGAGCACTTCTACTGACTATGTTTCTGCAGAGATATAGTACTTGGTACTTAAGAGCTTTTGGCTAAACTGGCAGAGTTTTCTACAGATTGCCTTTTGGATACATTGTTTGGTAACTGTTCTTTCCACGGGACTAGATGGAACACCAAGATAACTAATTTGTGCAATCAAAACCATATTAGTATACCTCTTTATACAAATGCTTAATAAAACATTAAAAATTAGCTATGCCAATGATATACAGAAATAGACTAATTTAGTCCCAGTCTAACATGAATACCCTTCTACAGAGCCCAATAATTACAGTCTAGTAGCCTCACAAGCATATTGTGCAAGATGATGGACAGAATCATTATGGAACATATTCTGACATAAATGGGAAACCTTCTTCCCGGTGACTTAATATAGTCAGTTTTATCAAACTGTAGATTTTGTTTGCTTAGCATCTACAAATAAACACATATCTGTCTATGTAGTTTACCTCAATCTGGCTAAAGCATTCAACACTATACCCCATGATGGACTCATAAACACATGGATTTAAAAGAAAATGAAGGCATAAGTATGTTGGTAACCAACTGGCTAAATGGTTGTATATAACAGTAAGAAATGAAGGACTCCTATCTGTACCACCTGTCATCAGAACATTCCCTCAAGGCTCTTTCCCGAGACAAACCTTTTTTTGGCATGTTCTTTTCATATGTCAAAACTGACTTCACTCTCTGGTTCACCAAATATGCAGATAACTGTAGATTTGTAGCATTACCTTAATCCTGACACCACTTCCTTCAAATCACACACCTCTACCTTCCACAGAAATACACGAGTGAAAGTAACCTTGTCATTAATGTGAAAAAATGCAGCATTCCAACAACTGGTAAAAAATGTCAAGGGCTTTATACATTGCTGATTGACAACAAATGCATAGACGTTGATGAAATAGCGAAAGACTTAGGAGACTTTTGGACAATGATATTATATAGGATACCCACATAGCTGATACTATCCGAAAAGCATATGGAATTACCCAATTACTCCTCCATAGGGTCAAAAGCAATGCCAAAAAGGCAATTGTTCCCCTGTATTTATCCCTCGTCAGATGACATAAAGAATACAGCATGTTGTTTTGCACAATACTTGCACACCATTTGGTGCAATTGGAGAAGGTAAGAAGAGAACTCAAGGAGAATCATAGGACTTCAGGACTTTTCTTAAAGCTAAGCAGTACAGTAACTCTCTCTTCTCCTCTCTCTATCACACTGTCTTATCTTTTTGGAGGAGATGTATCAGATGTAAGGACCCCTTACTATTCAAAACTTTTACTTAGAATAAGTCCCCCGGGTAGCCTAATCACAATAGGTCACCTGTCCTCAGTAAAAATTAATTTCAACTATTTAGAGACACGTGACATCTTCTTATCTCAGAAACTCTCCTGTATATGGAAAAAACGTCCCCCTCTCAATTAAACGTCTCCCATCAAATCATATCTTCAGAAAGAAATTAGATGACTAATTTGATATTGCAAGTTGTAACACAGGGACAAAGGCATCAAACTCCTTGATGACCGATAGGTCTTGAGTTTCTTCACCAAGCCTATAAAACTGCCTACTCAGTACTGTAAATGCCTTTAGAAATTACTTTGTATTTGATTTTCAGTGTATTTTAGCACAGCAGTACATACATGAAAAAATGTTATCTAGCCCCAGACTACTTCTCTTAAAAGTAAGAAAACTTTCTATCAATGTACTTTCTCATACTATCTATACTCCAAAGTAAGGACTACCTTTACAAGAAATTTACTCAGCAGGCGTCCACATAAAACAGGTTCTGCACAACTGGAATATCAGATCAATAAAATTACATTAGTAGCCTAGCCATGTTTAGCTTGCATTGGTGACCGACAGCAAAGGCATCCTGATTATGGCTCAAGTGACCTGGGTTTAGTTTACAGTCCAGGCCCTTGATGGTGTAGGCTGGGAGAATGGATTTGCCTAACCTGGAGGGGGATACACACTTGAAGGCACATTTGTGCAGTTGATTTCGCAGGTGGAGAGTGGAGGAACCACTACGTGGTCCTCTCATTAATGACCATTCTGCAGATTCTGCCAATTCCTTTCCAATCCCTCTTCTCTGGGAAACCACTGCACTACCTTTGTCACGTATATAGTTAAGGTGCTCCTAAGGTCTCTTTTGAAATTATTTCAATTAGGTATTCTGCCTGTTGCTGCCAAATTCCTTAATAAATCCACCCTCTACAACCTCTACAACTTATTCTAGTTCACTATCTTACTCCAGACCTTCCCCCCAAATAAACAGCCCTGTGCTGAACGTTTCCTCTCCATTCTTGCACCCTTCCATTTCACCTAAAAGAAATCTCCTCTTTCCCCACTTTCAGAGCACATTTCAAAAGACAACTTTAATCAAAATTTCACTGCAACTGCTTTTCTCTTGCACACATCACCTAATCCCTCCTCACCTACACTCACTTCTACTTCTACTCACTGTTATAATCTGCCTCTTACCTCCCATCTTTACTACTAAAATTAATCCACATTTGTTTTTCTCCTTTGTTAATAATATCTGATCATTGTTGCAATTGTCTGTGATTACTCAGTGTTTCTGAATCAGTTCTTTTTTTTTTTTGTTGTTAATTTCTTCACCTTTGCTATGCCTGCAAGTGGTCTATCATGATCAGTGTACTACCATGGTAAACAAACTTAAATAAACAAAAAAGGAATATAACATACAAATGAACACCACTGACTCACTTTAACCAAAGCAAAACCAATGAGCAAATAAGAAAAGATTAATAGAATATTCCTTACTAATATTACACTATCAGAAATGGACACCACAACCTCATTTTAGCCAAAGAAAAATGGCTCCGTGTACTAGCCATACACAAACTCCTGTTTGGTTTCCTACATTTCAAACTATTCCGTCAAGACACTCCATCTTCTCTATCAATAAATCTCACTGCAGCCAGCCCAACCTACAGGCTCAGAAGCCAGTATACTCTTGGTCTTTCACTCCAAACCCCTGCCACAAAACAGTACTATGCAGACCAACGCTTCTCTGTTTTTACTACTAAACATTTGCAATCTCTCGTTCACAACTTCACCTACCACACAAGCTACCACAAGTTCAATTCAGATTTCAAATGTTCCTGTTTGGTCAACACAACTGCAAATATCAAGAAACTGGGGACATTACTCAAATATACATTTTCCCCTCCAAATTAACAATTCTTTCTTTTTAATTCAGTTAAGTGTATGCTTCACTATTTATGTACTTGCCATTTCACAGCCACCATTTTTACTTTAGGAATATGTTGTTAGACATCCAGAACACCATCCTATAAAACGCAGTGTAACATGTAACTGTGGAACTTTAACTGTACTTTAACTTTTTTGTACATCTTTTCTTGTACTTTTGCATTCATACCTATGTATTTTTAGTCTCATATGCATTCTATTATGCTTCTGTTGATATTTGTTGTGTATTGCTTTCTTTGTTACAATGTGATTGTAACCCCAGCTGAGCCTACAACTTGTGTTTTGTGACAGGTGCTCTATTCCGGTAAGTAAAATACAAATAAAAGAAATCAATAAATTTATTTATTTATTTGCTTATTTGTTAACTGGGTTAGTCCGACTAGGTAAAGATTCCTTTTCAGTGGAGACCCGAGGAGAAAAGCTCTACAGCAAAGAAAAAACAGAAAACAAACAATAGACAATTGTAAAATTCTTACAGGGTAATCAAGATTTAACAAACTAACATAAGAATAGCAAGCACTAACATCATTGTTAATAATAATATAATAATAATAACAATAATAATAATAATAAAAATCAATGGTTTCCACTGAACACTTGGATCAGAGGCAGCAAATTTAAGGCTGACACTATATTAAAACTGCGGCTTTGTTGCCTCCATACATACATGGGAAAACATCTAACTTCAGACCTTTTGAATATACCTTATTTTAATGTAAAATAGACCATAAACAGAAGGATGTGCATCCTTTTGAATATTGCACCACATTTGCATGCATAATGCACAGTGGTTCTTTTTAAAACAAAAACCATCCATGCAGTGCAAACTGAATCCTTAACTACAGCACAGATACTCTGCTTTCTGTGCTTGTTCTAAGTGGCATAGTGTTGGACAGAAATTATTGCACTGATGTCAGTATATCAGCCATAGCACAACATCTACATGGAAACTTGCTTATTTACATAGCTGTCAATGTCAGTGGCATACATGCCTTTGGTGCAGAAGGCTAGGAGTTCTATTCCCACACCAGGAAGATTGATTGCTGACACTGCAGTGCAGAATAAGGGCGGTGCTGCACTCATCACTATGACATCCATCAGATGAGATGTTAAACTGAGGCTCCATATGCTTGAGTTAGTTGTAGTTCAGGTAGATGTAAAAGATTCCACCACACCTGTTGATAATAGTGAGGAGAGTTCCCTGATGCCCAGGGCAATACCACCTTGGATCTCCTCTGAAAAAAGACTACTAGCCTTCTGCGACTAACTCAGCCAAGTATGAACTAAACAAAATATACTTTGTTGACCAAGTTAGAACCACTAGGCCAATGACCTACTTTCAGAGGAGATCTCCAAGGTGGCATTCATATTGACTAGTGGAAATTTGGTTAAGTGCAATGAAGAACTTTGCCTGCATTATTCAAAGAGTGCTAATGGGTTTTTTTGCATCCACCTGAGCTACCACTAACTCAGGAAAATGGGGCTTCAGTTGAATGCCTCATTCAAAGGATGGCAAACTCAGGAGTGCACCCACCCCCCACTGAAGTACTGCAGTGCCAATAGTGGTCAACAAATAGAACCCACAGCATTCATGATCTTCCAGCATTAAAGGAAAGTGTGCTGTCTACTGAGCAACTGTTAATACACTTCTAAATAGATAACTACCGAGGTTGCATTAAAGAAAAAAAAAAGTCTATACAAGTCTTTCTCTATATACCTAATATGGTCACTGAAGAGATGATTCACTTTGTCAGCAACAGAACACTGCTAACATGCAGGGATGATAGTTTAGACATTTCTGTATCTGTGTACCAAAACATCTTAGAGGTAAAAGCCCCTTCTGCTAGACATATAAACTTTCCAGAAATAACTGCTTTGGGATGTACATGCAGTGCTCCATTTTTTGTTGTTCTTGTTTTGTGTTTTTTTTTTTTTTATTTGTCTCCTGCTGCAGTTATCTGTCATTATAATGTCCTGCATACCCTACTTAATATCCTTTTCCAACTGCCCCAGGCAGCTCTGCAGTTTAATTCTATTGGATCAGCATCCTGCATCTGTTAAAATCATACTGCATGCAACTCGAGAAGTGGATGAAAGGAAAACATATCATCACAAAATGGCACTTTCCTGACAGGAGTAGAGAGCTTTTTTTTCTGTATGTGCTACCAGCTGAGCCTCCCAGTACCCAAGTGCTGCAGACTTAAGCTTGTATTTGTTTATTTACATTTGTTTACCGGGATGGTCCAACTGGGCACTGACCATTTTCAGCAGATACCCAGGGAGAAAAGCTCCAAGAATTTACAAAATAATTAATGATGCAGAGATAAAAATAGGAGTGTAAATAGATAGTTTTACAGGATGGAGGCATAAGTTACAGTGAAGACAGCAGATTACTTAATTCAGTTTAAAATTAGCTAGTTTAGGAGTGGTTCAGGTTTTGTGGGAAAATGGGTGAGCATCGTTTACATATTTTATCAACACTTATTTATGGGAAGATAGAGGAAATAATATTGGTCACCTGGTACAGTTTTTTGTGGAAGTGAGTAATAGAGGTGCATGACACGAGGGGGGACCCCAGAATAATGAAGAATGAGTGAGGGAAATAGTGGAGTTGATGAGATTAGTACAGACAGAGTGAAATAAATGGCAGCATGGACTGAATCAGTTGTTCACACAGAGTGAAATCACTGCTTGGAGGGCATTGGTGGGTAACAGTAGAAATAGCATAGTGCAAGCCATCATGTATGAATTAAAGGTGACTGAACAACAATCTATATAAATTAAATGGTCTTAGAAGACAAGAAGTAAGAAAATATGATGCTGGAACAAAACCGTATATATGATCATACACATCATATATAGGTAACACTGTGGTACGCCAAAACAGGCACCACAGTGTTTGGGGTCCTGCAAGGTAGGAAGTACACATATCACAAAATGTTTCTTGAAAGTGAGCATTCAGAAAAATCATCACTGCTTATACAATTATTAAGTTATCAAAAAACTTTCATTCATTTATTAATTCCCTATGGTCTATCCCTTTACTATGACCCATGCCCTAACCCTAAGGTCTGTGAGTACTGCACAGAAGTTCAGTACAACACCCGTTCATTATACTGAACTTCGCTTAAGTGCACTTTCGATTAAGTGCACTTTCGCTGCAGTGAGCATTCCATGCACTATTTCGAATTAGTGAAAATTCAATCTATGTGTGTGTGTATACATATATATATATATAAATATATATACATATATATATATGTATATATATATATACACACACACACACACACACACACACATATATATATATATATATATATATATATATATATGTATATATATATATATATATATACACACAGATATATATATATATATATATATACATATATAGGATTCTAGAAAATGAAACTTGCACTATTTGTAGTAATGCCAAGAACAGTAAAAGGTACCTACACTGCCAAATATACTGCCAAAGTATACAAACCAAAAGGGCAAAGCATACGTGCTTAAGGACATTTAAGGAATAATAAAGTTGAAATTCTAACTTGGCTGTATTTTTCTTGTGTTTTTTACTGATTGGTTTGTGTTTGTGACCTTTTTACTCACTTTTTTAGTTTGTTAGTTGGTATATTTTGCAGACACCCTAATGGTTAAGGACATCAGATAGGTACAACAACCCTGTGTTTCTAAAGTCTAGCGAAACAGTCCACTTATTCTGTGCTGATGATGCCATAAGAAGGCTGAAACATGCATGTCCACACTCCACAGCTAGTGGTGTTTGGCTTTATTGGCCTGAATTTGTCCATTACAGACTTAAGAAAAAAAAAAAAAGTCATGGGCATTTACAACTGCCATATAGCTGAAACACCTGATGCCCTTAAGGGGTCATTTGCATATATCCCATATGCCTCTAACACAAAAGTTTAAGGAATCATGCAGTGGAAACTCTAGCTTGGATACATTTAAGAAGGAAGCATCAGGTAACCAAATTAATTTTTTAGATATTACATTGTTTAAAAATGTTCATGGACATATAGATATCACATTGTACAGAAAACCTGTAAAAATAAATACTTACCTTCACAGAACAAGCATGCAGCTGTCCTTTATCTTTAACAATGTTTTAAAGAATCAAATTTTAATGAACAACTTAATGAAACTGCACAGGAATTTATAGATAGAGGTTATACCTCACAGGATGTTTTAGACAATGTTACTGACGTGAAAAATGCCAGCCAAACCTACAGTTTCTGGTCATAACTATTCCACATCATGAAGGGAATCTCAGCATAAGGTATACCTCTCAATCTCTTAGAGAAAGTAATCTGGATAAAGGTCCAAAAATAGTGACTATTCTTAAATATTGCCCTTGACAAACTTAGAAAGTTGATAGAATAACAGGTTTTTCATTAGCATGAATTTTCTGAAGGGTATGAAGTCTGTATCTGAAATGTCTGTCAATATTTTCTAACTTCAATCCTTAATGATTTGCCACTAATTTGCCAGATAACTACAATTTTATGAAAAACAGACCAAAAATATGAGGTAAAAATCTGGACATTCTGTGAAAATCTGTACAGTGGAGAGGTGTAGCATAAGGTGCAGTGTTGTATGCTCACTCATAATAGGAATATCCGTGCTGTTCAACAGATTATATGTAAATATTGGTCAATTCTTATGGATATTCCTCAGTTGAGAAATGCCATATCTGATAAACATACTTTTGAATATAAAAGAACATGAAATTTGAAAAATAAGTTGTGTTAAAAGGAGCAACTAAGAATTCCCTACCCTCCCATAGTACTAAGAAAGGGACATTCAGATGTAATAAATGTTCTTATTGTCTGTAGATTTACACTACTAAATCTTTTACTCGCCAAGTTCATGGCCGACAGTTTATAGTAAATGGATATGGTAACTGTGATACTCGGCATCTAGAGTATATATGGCAAAATGTACACAATGTTCAGCATATTATGAAGGCATGACAAATAGGAAACTGAATCAGGGAATTTGTAATCATATATCAGACATTATTAGAAACATTGTTACTAACACACTTTTTAAAAATATAGCCAAAACTGATGAATCACAATTTTAAATTTACAATTTTAAGTACAGCATGTGAGCCACTACGTGGAGGTGATATAGTACATCTGAGTAAATATGCAGACCTGAAATGGATTTTAAGGCTTAGAGAACATATTATACTTGGTTTAATGGTATGGTGACTTTAAAACCTCTTCTGTGAGAATTAAACAAGCAGGTGCATTAAATTATTAACTGAGCCATATGATTCTTTTTAATTAAATGTAGTAAAGTAACACACACTAATATCTGCCTGATGAAGCCCTAGTGTGAAAGTTTTTACTTGTGTTTTGAAATCTTTTATGTGCTTTTAATAAAGGATTATCGTGGTCTATCATGGTTCTGGTGTTTTATTCTGTTCCCAAGTCTGGATACTTTTAGGGTGTTTTGGTTATCATGCCTTTTCAGTGTTGCATGAAAGATAAGGACTGCAGTCCTGGGTTAACAAAGTAGAGTGGTGGACACAAAAATAAATCTGCCATAAGGTACTGCAAAATAATAACATCTAATTTCTTACTGGTACATGTCCCTGAAGATGTGGCCTAGTCTTATGTGAAATGGAGCCCTTGGATGGGGTGGTAGGTCAGTGTTGCCGCCATTTTTTTTGAAGCATCCTATTCTCAATGATGAGTGGAAATTTGTCATGGCTGTATTTCACAAAAGGTCTGTCCATTGTACAGAAGATGCCCAATTTAGGATTTTCTAAAAACTCACTCTAGATCTGAACTAAATATCCAACTTAACTGTACAGAAAACAGCATGACAATGAATATTCATTAACTCATTTCTCTAAGTGCTGTTATTATCAAGGAGAACAAATACAGTCAATCAGTACAAGTTTATGTGGCTGAACCTCCCACAGTTTTCCCCAACACCTGATTGTGTTTACAACAAACTCAGAGGTCATCAGAATTTAGAGAAAAAAATCCATTCTTGAGTTATGGCTCCCTCAAAGTTCAATGTTCATTTCAGAAAACTGATGCTACCTTTTAATAAACTTGATGCAATTAAAAAAGAATATATAGTCACACAACTGACCTAATACCCACTAGAAAAACAGGAATATGAAAACTGTCTGAGTTGAGAAGATTACAACTGGGTGAACAGAAAAGGTTGTTTCTCAATGTACTTGACAAGCTACAAGAGGTAACCGGACATAACAAATTGTGCTTTTATCTTTTATGACTTAAAGAAAGAAAGAAAGAAAGTACCTAAATACACAAGGTAGACAGAGAGTGCTACAGTATGTGGGGGGAGACAGCTGAAGAGGAAGCAGGTGCAAATCAGTGACAGCTGGATACACTTTCTTAATGTCATAATAGAATAAAATAACAAACAAACAGAAGATGTAATGTGCTGCCATCTAAGTTTATGTGCAAAATACCAGAGGCATGGGTGGTCCTGAGCATAGTGTAAGATAATGAACAGCCTTGCAAATATTTTCATGTCCTTGTTGCTGCATCCATATGTATAACCGATATAAGACCCTATCCACCACAGCAGAGTAAGCTGGGCAACAAAAATTGAAGGCAGAAAAATAATTTCACTGAAACTAAAATTGAAATGAAGGAGTAGGAAGGCAGAACACAAACCAAAATCGCCATTATGACAACAAGCAGGACACACAGACAAACAGTCAGGGAAAAGGAAGGCAGACAAGTTCATGAATAAAGCAGGATACACAGCCATGCTACAGGAACATTGTTAGATATAAAGACTGTAGGAGTCACATTAGTATTGTAAGAACTGTCAAAACAGTATTGCATTAGATGGGCTACATTTGTACAGCAGCATAGAAATGAGTCCACAGATGACAAGAACAGGAAATGAAACACTGCACAGTGATAAGGCATCCGACATAGCAAATATGCAGGCAAACAGCACAGTCCACATATGTTGAGCAGCCAGTTTAGGAACAGCACACAGAATGCATTGCACTATGCAAGCAGCAGGACTTTTGAGTAAAAGTGACAATATATAGGTGACCTGTGGTGCAACTAGGAAGTTAGCAGGCACTACAGTCCAAATAAGGGGTGACAGCAGAAAAATCATCAGCAGAGATGAAGTGCATTCTTTAGCAGACCACACATAGTCATAGTTCAGTAAGGCATCAAGTTCTCCATGCAGACAGTGCTTGACAACCTAATCCTAGTACAAGGGCTATTCCAACAGTGGCTGGGAAGTGAATGATTTTGGACGATATGGAATAGTGTCGGAAGAAATAGCCAGGGAATTGTTATGGCTAGGCTTGTATAGGCCCTAGGGCTGATAGCCTAGTACCAACCTATTAACCTATCTGGAAGTGGGGGTCACATGTAGAGGAGACATATGATTGCTCACAAGAGTTCTTCCATTGTATATTCCACATTTACCACCATCAGCTATTATGTGTTATATTTATTGGGAAAAGAAGCAGCCCACATATGATGGCCATATTCAGGTGGTCAACATGGCTCTGTTCTAGGCAGATGGCATTCAGCAACCATGATCACCTATGTTTTTGGATCACTACATGGCATACAGTTATGTATTACTCCCTTTCATGCAGTTTTGTGTGCCAGGAATGGATATACTGTAAACCTTCTACATGGAGCACTTGGTATAAAAGATGACTGAGGGAAGCCCCCATTGGGTGACTGCACAGTTAGATGTCATAGAAACATTCCAGCATATGTATGGTCTCACAAGAGAACTGTTCCCAAAAAATATCCTATGCAGTATGAATATACATACTGGGCAGAAAGGCAGACACTAGGAGTTGTTCAGTCTGCAGATCAAGTTCCGGACAAAGAGTGCCAGCCTCTGTACAGTATGCCACATAATCTGCCTCAGGAAAAAAGGCATCTCTAAAGGTGTGCATCATGGAAGGTGAATCTGAATGCAATGAAAGCAGATGTATTGATATCCATCCCAGTTACGTGGGTGTCAGGCTGATCACCAATCTGGGTGCAATACTTAGGTCATCATTGAACAGACAATTTTAGATAGCCTGGGATTTAATTGTTATAAGGCAGTAAATAAGGGATACATTTCTAGCATTATCCAGCATGCCAAGGTGGCTATGGAAACTGTGCAACTTCTGGCATATGGTGGTACAGGTCAGAAACGTACCACTCATTATCCATGAATCATTGTGTGCTAGGCTACTGACATTACAGTCTGTGAAACAAAGGTGGTTTTAGCCTCTGTCCAGACTACTGTGTTACATAGTGATGCACCCTGTACATGTCTGCATGTCCACCACTGTTACATCATCAAATGCGTTAGAATATTTTCTTTCCTGCAGGATGCATCTTTCTGCTACAGTACTTATTAAAACACTGCACAACCTGTCAGTGTAGCAGTTGTCACAGAGCCACCTCCATTGCCTCTTTCATGCACCTTTCTATGATGTTGGCTAGTATATCCAGTATGATGGATACCTTTTTCTTGATGTGTTTGACAAGGCTGATTCATCCCTTGGCTTGTGTGCCTGCTGGTATTCAAATGTTTTCACTGTTTCTTCCTCTGCTACAATTTCCAGGGTAATAGCATGGTTTCTTCAACTTGTGATATACGTATTAATGTATGCTCAGTATGACCTTTCAGTGCTGTCCTGCCTGTGGTGAAACCAGTACCCTTCCATCACTAACATTACTTTGTTCTATGGACACTTTATTGTGTCATTTATCTGTCCATCAGGTGTGTGTCTGACTTCTATGGCTACTCTTGGATCATTATTGCATGATGCCATACTTCTATTGTTGCTGCTGCTTGCCATTTCTTATTGGGGGGTGGGGAGGTGTTCACTTTAATGGAATGCTAAACATTTACAGGGTGAGGGCTAACTATGCAGAACAGCCACATACTCCAGACTGATGGGATTGCTACCCAGCTGCAGTAATAAATGCATACATGCCAGAAGGAGGCTGCAAAATGAAAGTGAAAGGTTTTCATTGGCAAGGTGCATCTTAGCCAGCTGCTATAGAATCAACTAGGCAAGCCATCAGTGCAGCAGTTGTTGATTACAGGGGAAGCCTTTGCTACATTACAAAATAAACTCAGTTTGTATTGCAAATGAGATGCTTTCAGACTTGTGATGATGACTCGTATTTCTACACATTAAGTAAACCAGTCTGGCAGCTAGCTCAGAATGCTAAAGCTCTAAGCTGCTAATGAGCTATTTTATGTGCCAAGACAACAGGGTGTGATTCCTCTGCCTTCATTTAACTACATTTTGGCTCCAAGCAAGTCACTTAACCAGACAGTGTTGCTGGGTCACATCTGAAAATGGACAATTCCTTCATTGGGATTATCTGATCAACACAGGTAAAGTGAAAAAAAAGATTAAACCATATCAATAAAAATAAATAAAATATCATTATTCACCTAATGAAGTTATAGCAGTCCACACAACAAAACATGCGGCAAATTGACATTATGATTCATAGATTCTTACTATGCTAATTGCACTTTGTCAGCTATTTTAAGCCTAGCCAATTACCCCATGTGAGAATCAAACATTGCACCTTCCATTTGTAAGACAAGCACATTAACCATTATGCCAACTTTCCATGTTTGTATTCCAACAGGTTTTGGAATTTGCAGGAAAAACCAGCATTGAGTCTACATATATGCTTTACAGCTTGTTGAATAGTTCCTCCATCTTGGATTGCTTAATTAGCATACAGTTCAACTGCTTATGTTGTATTTAGCATTCCACAATGATTACCGGGTTTCTGTGGTTCTACACACCATGTACAGCTGCTTACTGAATACAAAACGATGAGCTATCATGTGTGTATCACACCACAACATGCCCATGGTTTTATCAGGCCATGTAGGCTATATTGAGTCCAGTCCATTATACACATAAGCACTTTATATTCATGGTTTTGGAAATGGGCCAGTATGAAGCTGGATCTGATGGGTCTTTACCATCTTTATGTATTACAGCTATCACCACTTTCTTTCAGGATGTTGGTGCTTCTCCTCTTAAAACACTGTTACTAAACAAGTCCTTCCAGATCTTTTATCATTTTTTCCCTCATAGCTTCTAAACTGCAACAGGAATACCATCTATCCCTGGGGACTTTCCTGTGGACTGGTTATACATCGCCATTTTTATCTCATCTCCTGCTATCCTAACTGTTAGTAATTGAGCCTGATCTACCTCTAACCTTGGCATATTTTAAATTCTTCCATAAACATATCCATTTGTACCATTTCTTGATTTCCATATTTATCTGCTTTATACAGACTTTCATATCATTTTTTAAATATTTCTAGTACCTCTACAGGATCTCCTGTTATCTTTCTTGTTATAGACTCCCTAAGCTTGGCTACAACCCTTTCTACTTTCAGGATGTTCTCCTTCTAAGGATGATTGCTATACAGACACGTATTATGTATACATGTATATATACAGATATAGATTTATATGTGATACACACACATACACACACACACACACACACACACACACACACACACACACACACACACACACACACACACACACACACACACACACACACACACACACACACACACTCGTGTTCATGTATTAAAATGTGTATAGAACAATGTGCACAGTTGTTTACATTTGTGTATTTCTTTTCTAGTTACAGTCCAACATATAAAATTACTGCACTGCTGATCTAAAGAATTTCTAGTATTGGAGCACTTCTATTGACTCTGTTTCTGCAGAGATATAGTACTTGGTACTTAAGAGCTTTTGGCTAAACTGGCAGAGTTTTCTACAGACTGCCTTTTGGATACATTGTTTGGTAACTGTACTTTCCACGGGACTAGATGGGACACCAAGATAACTAATTTGTGCAATCAAAACCATATTAGTATACCTCCTTATACACATGCTTAATAAAACATTAAAAATTAGCTATGCCAATGATATATAGAAATAGACTAATTTAGTCCCAGTCTAACAAGAAGACCCTTCTACAGAGCCCAATAATTACAGTCCAGTAGCCTCACAAGCATATTGTGCAAGATGATGGACAGAATCATTATGGAACATATTCAGACATAAATGGGAAACCTTATTCCCCCTGACTTAATATAGTCGGTTTTCTCAAACTGTAGATTTTGTTTGCTTAGCATCTACAAATAAACACATATCTGTCTATGTAGTTTACCTCAATCTGGCTAAAGCATTCAACCCTATACCCCATGATGGAATCATACATAAACACATGGATCTAAAAGAAAATGAAGGCATAAGTATGTTGGTCCCCAAATGGCTAAATGGTTGTATATAGCAGTAAGAAACGAAGGGCTCCTATCTGTACCACCTGTCATCAGAACATTCCCTCAAGGCTCTTTCCCGAGGCAAACCTTTTTTTGGCATCTTCTTTTCATATGTCAAAACTGACTTCACTCTCTGGTTCACCAAATATGCAGATAACTGTAGATTTGTAGCATTACCTTAATCCTGACACCACTTCCTTCAAATCACACACCTCTACCTTCCACAGAAATACACGAGTGAAAGTAACCTTGTCATTAATGTGAAAAAATGCAGCATTCCAACAACTGGTAAAAAATGTCAAGGGCTTTATACATTGCTGATTGACAACAAATGCATAGAAGTTGATGAAATAGCGAAAGACTTAGGAGTCCTTTAGACAATGATATTATATAGGATACCCACATAGCTGATACTATCCGAAAAGCATATGGAATTACCCACTTACTCCTCCATAGGGTCAAAAGCAATGCCAAAAAGGCAATTGTTCCCCTGTATTTATCCCTCGTCAGATGACATAAAGAATACAGCATGTTGTTTTGCACAATACTTGCACACCATTTGGTGCAATTGGAGAAGGTAAGAAGAGAACTCAAGGAGAATTAAAGGACTTCAGGACTTTTATTAAAGCTAAGCAGTACAGTAACTCTCTCTTCTCCTCTCTGTATCACACTGTCTTGTCTTTTTGGAGGAGATGTATCTGATGTAAGGACCCCTTACTATTCAAAACTTTTACTTAGAATAAGTCCCCCGGGTAGCCTAATCACAATAGGTCACCTGTCCTCAGTAAAAATTAATTTCAACTATTTAGAGACACGTGACATCTTCTTATCTCAGAAACTCTCCTGCATATGGAAAAAACGTCCCCCTCTCAATTAAACGTCTCCCATCAAATCATATCTTCAGAAAGAAATTAGATGACTAATGTGATATTGCAAGTTGTAACACAGGGACCAAAGCATCAAACTCTTTGATGAACAATAGGTCTTGAGTTTCTTCACCAAGCCTATAAAACTGCCTACTCAGTACTGTAAATGCCTTTAGAAATTACTTTGTATTTGATTTTCAGTGTATTTTAGCACAGCATTACATACATGAAAAAAAGTTATCTAGCCCCAGACTACTTCTCTTAAAAGTAAGCAAACTTGCTATCAATTTACTTTCTCATATTATCTATACTCCAAAGTAAGGACTACCTTTACAAGAAATGTACTCAGCAGGCGTCCACCTAAAACAGGTTCTGCACAACTGGACTATCAGATCAATAAAATTACATTAGTAGCCTAGCCATGTTTAGCTTGCATTGGTGACTGACAGCAAAGGCATCCTGATTATGGCTCAAGTGACCTGGATTTAGTTTACAGTCCAGGCCCTTGATGGTGTAGGCTGGGAGAATGGATTTGCCTAACCTGGAGGGGGATACACACTTGAAGGCACATTTGTGAAGTTGATTTCGCTGGTGGAGAGTGGAGGAACCACTACGTGGTCCTCTCATTAGTGACCATTCTGCAGATTCTGCCAATTCCTTTCCAATCCCTCTACTCTGGGAAACCACTGCACTACCTTTGTCACGTATAGAGTTAAGGTGCTCCTAAGGTCACTTTTCAAATTATTTTAACCCGGTATTCTGCCTCTTGCTGCCAAATTCCTTAATAAATCCACCCTCTACAACCTCTACAACTTATTCTAGTTCACTATCTTACTCCAGACCTTCCCCCCAAATAAACAGCCCTGTGCTGAACATTTCCTCTCCATTCTTGCACCCTTCCATTTCACCTAAAAGATCTCTCTCCTCCCCCCACTTTCAGAGCACATTTCAAAAGACAACTTTAATCAAACTTTCACTGCAACTGCTTTTCTCTTGCACACATCACCTAATCCCTCCTCACCTACACTCACTTCTACTTCTACTCACTGTTATAATCTGCCTCTTACCTCCCATCTTTACTACTAAAATTAATCCACATTTGTTTTTCTCCTTTGTTAATAATATCTGATCATTGTTGCAATTGTCTGTGATTACTCAGTGTTTGTGAATCAGTTCTTTTTTTTTGTTGTTAATTTCTTCACCTTTGCTATGCCTGCAAGTGGTCTATCATGATCAGTGTACCACCATGGTAAACAAACTTAAATAAACAAAAAAGGAATATAACATACAAATGAACACCACTGACTCACTTTAACCAAAGCAAAACCAATGAGCAAATAAGAAAAGAGTAATAGAATATTCCTTACTAATATTACACTATCAGAAATGGACACCACGACCTCATTTTAGCCAAAGAAAAATGGCTCCTTGTACAAGCCATACACAAACTCCTGTTTGGTTTCCTACATTTCAAACTACTCCCTCAAGACACTCCGTCTTCTCTATCAATAAATCTCACTGCAGCCAGCCCAACCTACAGGCTCAGAAGCCAGTATGCTGTTGGTCTTTCACTCCAAACCCCTGCCACAAAACAGTACTATGCAGACCAACGCTTCTCTGTTTTTACTCCTAAACATTTGCAATCTCTCCTTCACAACTTCACCTACCACACAAGCTACCACAAGTTCAATTCAGATTTCAAACCGTTCCTGTTTGGTCAACACAACTGCAAATATCAAGAAACTGGGGACATTACTCAAATATACATTTTCCCCTCCAAATTAACAATTCTTTCTTTTTAATTCAGTTAAGTGTATGCTTCACTATTTATGTACTTGCCATTTCACAGCCACCATTTTTACTTTAGGAATATGTTGTTAGACATCCAGAACACCATCCTATAAAACGCAGTGTAACATGTAACTGTGGAACTTTAACTGTACTTTAACTTTTTTGTAAATCTTTTCTTGTTCTTTTGCATTCATACCCATGTATTTTTAGTCTCATATGCATTCTATTATGCTTCTCTTGATATTTGTTGTGTATTGCTTTTCTTTGTTACAATGCGATTGTAACCCCAGCTGAGCCTGCAACTTGTGTTTCGTGACAAGTGCTCTATTCCAGTAAATAAAATACAAATAAAAGAAATCAATAAATTTATTTATTTGCTTATTTGTTAACTGGGTTAGTCCGACTGGGTAGAGACTCCTTTTCAGTGGAGACCCGAGGAGAAAAGCTTCACAGCAAAGAAAAAACAGAAAACAAACAATAGACAATTGTAAAATTCTTACAGAGTAATCAAGATTTAAAAAACTAACATAAGAATAGCAAGCACTAACATCATTTTTAATAATAATATAATAATAATAATAATAATCATAATAATAATAACAATAAAAATCAATGGTTTCCACTGAACACTTGGATCAGAGGCAGCAAATTTAAGCCTGACACTATATTAAAACTGCTGCTTTGTTGCCGCCATACATACATGGAAAAAACATCTAACTTCAGACCATTTGAATATACCTTATTTTAATGTAAAATAGACCATAAACAGAAGGATTTGCATCCTTTTGCATATTGCACCACATTTGTATGCATAATGCACAGTGGTTCTTTTTAAAACAAAAGCCATCCATGCAGTGCAAACTGAATCCTTAACTACAGCATAGATACTCTGCTTTCTGTGCTTGTTCTAAGTGGCATAGTGTTGGACAGAAATTATTGCACTGACGTCAGTATATCAGCCATAACACAACATCTACATGAAAACATGCTTATTTACATAGCTGTCAATGTCAGTGGCATACATGCCTTTGGTGCAGAAGGCTAGGAGTTCTATTCCCACACCAGGAAGATTGATTGCTGACACTGCAGTGCAGAATAAGGGCGGTGCTGCACTCATCACTATGACATCCATCAGATGAGATGTTAAACTGAGGCTCCATATGCTTGAGTTAGTTGTAGTTCAGGTAGATGTAAAAGATTCCACCACACCTGTTGATAATAGTGAGGAGAGTTCCCTGATGCCCAGGGCAATACCACCTTGGATCTCCTCTGAAAAAAGACTACTAGCCTTCTGCGACTAACTCAGCCAGGTATGAACTAAACAAAATATACTTTGTTGACCAAGTTAGTCCCACTAGGCCAATGACCTACTTTCAGAGGAGATCTCCAAGGTGGCATTCATATTGACTAGTGGAAATTTGGTTAAGTGCAATGAGGAACTCTGCCTGCACTTTTCAAAGAGTGCTAATGGGTTCTTTTGCATCCACCTGAGCTACCACTAACTCAGGAAAATGAAGCTTTAGTTTAATGCCTCATTTAAAGGATGGCAAACTCAGGAGTGCACCTTCCCCCCACTAAAGTACTGCAGTGCCAATAGTGGTCAACAAATAGAACTCACAGCATTCATGATCTTCCAGCATTAAAGGCAAGTGTGCTGTCTACTGATCAACTGTTAATACACTTATAAATACATAACTACCGAGGTTGCAATAAAAAAAAAAAAAGTCTATACAAGTCTTTCTCTATATACCTAATATGGTCACTGAAGAGATGATTCACTTTTGTCAGCAACAAAACACTGCTAACATGCATGGATGATTGTTTAGACATTTCTGTATCTGTGTACCAAAACATCTTAGAGGTAAAAGCCCCTTCTGCTAGATATATAAACTTTCCAGAAATAACTGCTTTGGGATGTACATGCAGTGCTCCATTTTTTTGTTGCTGTTGTTGTTGTTATTGTTTTGTGTTTTTTTTTTTATTTGTCTCCTGCTGCAGTTGTCTGTCATTATAATGTCCTGCAGACCCTACTTAATATCCTTTTCCAACTGTCCCAGGCAGCTCTGCAGTTTATTTCTAGTGGATCAGCATCCTGCATCTGTTAAAATCATACTGCATGCAACTCGAGAAGTGGATTAAAGGAAAACATATCATCACAAAATGGCACTTTCCTGACAGGAGTAGAGAGATTTTTTTTCTGTATGCTGAGCCTCCCAGTACCCAAGTGCTGCTGACTTAAGCTTGTATTTGTTTATTTACATTTGTTTACTGCGATGATCCAACTGGTCACTTACCATTTTCAGCAGATACCCAGGGAGAAAAGCTCCAAGAGTTTACAAAATAATTAATGATGCAGAGATAAAAATAGGAGTGTAAATAGATAGGTGTACAGGATGGGGGCATAAGTTACAGTGAAGACAGCAGATTACTTAATTCAGTTTAAAATTAGCTAGTTTAGGAGTGGTTCAGGTTTTGTGGGAAAATGGGTGAGCATCGTTTACATATTTTATCAACACTTATTTATGGGAAGATAGAGGAAATAATATTGGTCACCTGGTACAGTTTTTTGTGGAAGTGAGTAATAGAGGTGCATGACACGAGGGGGGACCCCAGAATAATGAAGAATGAGTGAGGGAAATAGTGGAGTTGATGAGATTAGTACAGACAGAGTGAAATAAATGGCAGCATGGACTGAATCAGTTGTTCACACAGAGTGAAATCACTGCTTGGAGGGCATTGGTGGGTAACAGTAGAAATAGCATAGTGCAAGCCATCATGTATGAATTAAAGGTGACTGAACAACAATCTATATAAATAAAATGGTCTTAGAAGACAAGAAGTAAGAAAATATGATGCTGGAACAAAACCGTATATATGATCATACACATCATATATAGGTAACACTGTGGTACGCCAAAACAGGCACCACACTATTTTACAGGTTTGTGGGAATTATTCAGATAATTAAAGAAAATTTTCAAAAAACAAGGGAGAGAAAATCTATCCTCACATGCTGTATAATTAATAAGTATATTTATTTTCACATTTAGATGAAAATACTGACTTCAGTTCCCAGTGAATGCATAATTTGGAGTCCTGCAAGGTAGGAAGTGCACATATCACAAAATGTTTCTTGGACGTGAGCATTCAGAAAAATTATCACTGCTTATACAATTATTAAGTTATCATAAAACATTCATTCATTTGTTAATTCATTAACTTTGTTATATTCACTTTATCTTTTTGGAGTATGAGTTGAGCAACAGATTATCCTGACAGTGAATGATTTTAAACCGAAGAAGCAAACCTGACAGGATACATCAGAAGTTTAGCTGGCTCATCCAGCACCCTGTACCATTACAATGATCCAGCACCCCACCCACAGACATTACTTCTATTGTCACCAACCAGGTGGCCAGATGCTCAGCCATTCAGGACACATTTCTGAGTCCTGCCCCTGCCCCTCCTCCTTTGTATTAAAATAAACAAATAAGAATGTCTTCTTTTTAAGTGTAGCAAACTGCTTTCTACAAATGTAGCAATCACATGGTACACTTTATACTCAGCCTGTACTGAGCATTATGGTCCTCATTTTTTAGTTAAACAAATTTTATAAAGTGGAGTTAACTCCTTGCTCCAAATGGAAGAAACAGTTGCTTGCTACAGTTTATACCCTGCCTGCAAGGAGTGCTATAGTGTTCAGGTTTTAGTTAAAAAATAAAGATTTTTTTTCTAACTTACAGTAGCAAACTGTTTGCTGCAATGTAGCAAGCAGTTGCTACAGTTTAGACCACACATAGAGTGCTGCAGTGGTCAGGTTTGACCACAAATGCAAAAATGGCTCTTAAAGAAAGAGAGATCTGATTGCTCCCCCAACACTTTGTTCCCAGGGCAGCTGGCCCTTTTGCCCTGCCCTATGTACAATACTGGATAAGTGTCCAGTGAAAAATATATATGCACACAACCCGCACACAGTAAGTCTGAGGCTCACCAAAACAGTGATCATTTTGTCTTTGTAACGTGTTAAAAATCCAGAGATCACAGCAAAAAGCTATTCAGGCACAGTGATAACATACAGCCTCAGTGAAGAAACAAAATGGCAAATCCCTCTCTAATGAAAACTAGAAATGCAACTTTTGCATTCCTTGCCAAGCATTTTCTGCCATCTGATCATCCAGTTCCACAGACATATAAATGACAGTGGACTTGCAGGAGCCATCAAGTGATGTACACAAAAATGAATTGTTTGTTTCAGTAGCTTGTAATTCAACAAGTCATCATTGAAAGAAGCACATTAATAACAAAACTTGTATCTCTGTCTTTCTTATCAGAAATGTGCTGTATTTGTCTTATTGATCTATGATTCATACCAGCAGTTAGCCAGATAACACTTCAAAGTATTTTAAGGCTGTATTACCCAGTGTCATCTGCCTACTGTCCACCCAGATTAGCAAATTAGGAAACGCCGTGTGAAGCTGCATTGCTTCTTAAACACACACAAATGTCACTTGAGTCTTGTCTCACTTAATTGTTTTTTACATACCTGTTAATCTTACAGTTGCAACTGAAAAAAGGCACGTATTAGTTGTGCAAATGAGATTGGCATTAATGTTCCTTTATTAACTCAGCTCTTGATGAGTTGCACAAAATTAATTCTGTGAGGAAACATGCCAGGCCAAGTTTTTATGTTAATGCCTTCAGCTCAATTTCAATTATAGAACATTAAGATGTGCTACTAGATTTTAAAAGAGGTGCATTATGCCAATAACTAAATAAATAAACAAACAAATGAATAAAGAACATTGAACAATGTGAACTCATTCACCTTTGTCTAAGTCTGACATGAAGCAGAAGGCATCATAAATATTTACAGTAATATTACTGTGTATTACACTGTGGCATTTCTCTTGGCACTCTGAGCCCAATTCCAAAATACTTGCTCTCTGTGAAAGTCTTTTGGGATCAGGACAGACTTACACTGAGAGCAGCTGTTTTGAAACCTGGACCTTTGTGCTTTTTCTGCCACAGAATCTGATCTCTTTATCTGAGATGTCACTCAAAGTTCTATCAAAGCAGCAAAGAACTTTTGATTTGGGGAAAGCGTTGGTGGACACTTCACTATAATGTGGTTCAGGAAGTTCCCAATGTTAAGATATATTATAGTACACTGATTACTGTTTTACATAGTTAGTTATGGCATTGAAAGGCATATATACAAGCATACCTGTTTAAAATGTTGCTTATGTCTTTTAAAATGTTGCTTATGTTTTTTTTCTATTTTGTAGAGACATTTTTGTGACTACGTATTCAGACTGAATGAAAATACACCAGCAGCCAGAGAATGCTGAAAGCCCGTTGTGGTAAATAAAGAGTAAAACTATTGGTGAAAGAACCAACTCGGAGCATCGTGCCATAAAAACAATAAAACTTTAATTCAAGTAACCAAGGATGAGCGCTTTCAAGCAAAAACTGCTCTTCATCACATCCATATTGGGAGGGTGGCCTAATGGTTAAGGTGTTTACCTTGCAAATACAAGGTGCAGGGTTTGAGTCTCACAAGGGATAATTGGCTAAGCTTAAAATGGCTCAAAAGGGCAGTTAGATTAGTACTAATCTATGAACCTATAAGCAGTTGAAATCAAGATAAAAAGAACCAACAGACAATCAAAATTAAGTATTGGATCTACACCTTCTTAGGGTGAGTTTTAGAGGTAATACACCATTAAGCCCTGGTGGCCGATCTGCTTATAGATTGGCTATCCATTTTAGTTCACGATATTCAGTCTCATGATTTATATTCCCTCTTCTTATATTCACTTTTTGTGCATATATTACCATAAATTTAAAGGAATGCATAGGATTCAACATAATATGCTGTGCCAAAGCATTGTGTATATCTTTATTACGAATATCTTTCATATGCCTTAGTATTCTTTCTTCAACCCTATATGATATGTACATGCAAGATAAATTGAGGAAGACATCGATGACTTTGTCAAGGTTGAAAATCCTATAATTCCAGTTATTAAGGGTCAACCTTTGGTACAAAAGAAACGAGATGACCCATCGCTTAAACAAATTGTTTCTGGTCCTGGGTGGGTCACTGAATACTTAACAATATGGGTGGAAAATAAATTAAAAAAGGCTCTGGCACATGCTTCAGCTGTTCTGCAGGATAAATCCCATTTTCTGTCAATATTGGCTGAATATACTGAAACCTTAGAAAATGGAAAAGATCTTATATGTGTCACGTTGGACATGAATAACTTATTTACAGTTATTCCCAATGATAAAGGAATAACAGCTATTAGAGATTTCCTGGTTAGACATCAATGGGAAGATGAAAACGTAATCAATTTGATATGAACTTTCCTCAGGATGATACTGGAAAATAACGTGTTTCTTTTCTGTGACAAACATTACTGGCAACGATGGGGGATTGCCATGGGAACTGCATGTGGCAATGCATATGCTAACTTAGTATTGGCACAATGTGAAGTAGAAGTGATACTATCACATAACCATTGGCACAGCTTCCTATGTTATTACAAATGTTTCTTGGATGATATTTTTATTCTGTGGGCAGGTGACATGGAACAACTTCAGTTATTTGTGCAATATCTGGGACAGAGTACTGACTTTTTAATGTTTACTATGAAGGTATCTTTACAAGAGATAGAATTTTTGGATGTCAATCTATACAAAGATGACCTTGATAATTTTCAAACTAAGTTATACAGGAAGGATTGTTGGAGAAACTCGCTCCTACAAAGGGACAGTATGCACCCTCTGCACATTTATCCCTATATAATAAAGTGACAAATAATGAGTGTCTCTAGACTCTGTATACAAGATGATATATATGAACAAAATATTCAGGAAATGAGTGAACAATTTATGAAGAGGGGTTATAAACCCCATGAAATTCAAAAAGCAGCCACTGATTGTTCAGAAGTCCATCACATGAAGGCTAAGCCATGGTTTAAGAGAACTATAATGAATGGTGAGGACTTAAATGATTACTAAGACCAAAGAAAATATAATGTGACAATGATTTTACCATATAATAGTTATAATAATAAGATCACTCAAATAATAAAGAAGAACTGGAACATTCTAAAAATGGATGATCAAATCAGAAGTATTGTAGGGGAAATGCCAAGGTTCACTTATAGAAATGGCTTGAATTTGAAAATAATACTTTCCAAAGACATCTGTCCTGATAGACTGCTACAACAACATAAGAAATATATCAGGAGAGGGATGTTTCCTTGTATCCGCTGTAAAGGTTGCCTATATATTGACAATACCAACATATTTAAACATCCAGTTACAGAAGTGGAATACAAGCCTAATTTATATGCAAACTGTCGGACAAAGAATTTTGTATATCTTGCGAAGTGTCAGGTATGCACTTTGTTTTATATAGGCAAAACCAACCAGATGGTTAAAGAAAGAATACTAAGGCATATGAGAGACATTCGTAATAAAGAAATACACAATGCTTTGGCACAGCATGTTATGTTGAATCCTATGCATTTTTTTAAATGTATGGTACTATATGTAGAAAAAGTGAGTATAAGAGGAGGAAATATAAGTCATGAGACTAAACATAGTGAACTAAAATGGATAGCCGGCCTACAAGCAGATCGGCCACCAGGGCTTAATGGTGTATTACCAGCCCTAAGAATGAGAACACCCAATACTTGATTTTGATTGGCTGTTGGTTCTTTTTAACTTGATTTTAAATGTTGTTTTATTATGGATCTGATGAAGAACAGTTTTTGTTTGAAAGCACTCATCCTTGGTTTCTTGAATTAAAGTTTTATTGTTTTTATGCCGTGGTGGCCCCAGTGGGTTCTTTTACCAAACATATTCAGACTGGGTTTGATAATTCTACTTTCTTTGAGTAGATTAATTTATTCCAGAACCATTTAAGACATAAAAATTATTCACTGCTCCAAAAGTAAGGTGTTACGTGGAGAAAAGTGAACTTGTCTTTGTACAAATGACAACTTGCACCGAAATAGCAAAGAAGTGAAGTGAAATGAGGATCAGCTAAGATTGCCGGTGTATGCAAGCACGGAGAATGTAAAACAAAGAGCAATTCAGATCATATAGTTTTAAATAAAAGTCCATATTTAATGCAAATGACTCCCTGCATAAAGCAAATACTGTGCCTAGCTCTGTGCCAATAAAAAGGATAATTATTTTTCCAGTAACATGTATCTATAGCCTCTACAATTAATGACACTGATTGTATGTCTGGCACTTTATATGTACAGCACTAAAAGCATTGTTTAGTGTAGTCTTTTGGCAAACCTGGCATCAGCGAGTCAGACTGGATGCATTTAAATCAATTTGTTCAGTGATAAGTTATTTCATATCCTAATGTCATGTCATTTGCTAAGCTCAGTACACTCATGCACTTGCCATATGTTGCCAGCTCCAAAAGTAGGGATAAAATTGCAGATCTGCTCTCACTATTAAATGATTGCAGGGTAACAAATATAGCTTCACTGTACTGTGTTTCAGGAACACAAAGCTCTGCCTGGACACTTTTTAAGAAAATCTACCCCCTCTTTAAAAGTCTTACGCTCACAGGCAAATTATTTTGCTGAGTGCATAGGTGTTTGTTACCTCATCAGTACATCCTGCAGATCAGATAACTTCATGTGAGCCTCTGATCACCAAAATAACCTTCCTTACTTCCTGCATCACATCAGTATTTCAGCTTTTAATAATTTCACATAAATTACAGACTTTCATACCTTTGAGCTTACTCTTTATATTTTGGCCATTCTGTTAAAAACTGAACTAGCAAACTGCCACTTCTGAATACGTCTTGTCTTTCTAACTGGATGAACATTAGTTTAGTTTCTAATTGCTTTGGGCTAAATGTATTTATTTTTTCCTGTTTCATATATGACCCTGAAATCAGTCCTAGATTTAGGAAAACTGTGTATGTCACTATTTCAGTAAAAGCAAAACAATTATCATATGGTAAGTACTGACAAAATTACTATTTCTGTTTGTGGAATAAACTTAAATCTCATCATTCATTTACAATTGCTTTATAATCACTTGGGTCTTCCCTGGAACATGTTGGACTGCTTTCACAGATTTGTGTTGCTGCACACTGGATGTCTGATGAAAAAAAAATGTATGGGTGTCCCAATGGTGTAGTGTAACAACAACCCAAATAACAATAAAAACACCACCAAAAATGGACAGAATTATAAACGAATAGTTTAATTCCAATGTTGAGTGCTTTCGGCCATACTGGCCTTCCTCAGAACACAAAATCACTCACAAAAAGCTCTCAATTATATACCCTTCAACAATTCACTAATTAACTAACACTTATCACATGGTACTAATACAGTTATCAATTCTCAATAAAAACAACCAGTTAATAATTGTATAAGTAAAAAGGAAAATAGTAAATAAAAGACAAAAAAACAAATGAAGTTCTATTTACATTTGTTGCTATTCTCATTTTTAGTTAAAATAACCTTGTAATTAATAATGCAATTGAGTCCTGGTTTGCTGTAAGCATAATAACAGTTTGCCATTTGAGTTTTTTTTCTCAGCTGAAATCAAAAGGGATCAATAACACCAAAAAGGAATTTCTTAAAGCAACAACATTCTGTGGAGTTCTTAGCTAAAGTATTTTTTCTTGATTCTCAACTCTGATGGTGTATTGGTGCTCATAAATTCTTTTTCTAAAATCCCTATTGTTTTTTTTTCCTATATAGAAAGCCTCACAGGTGCTGCACCTAGCTAGATATACCACAACTGAGGCACTACAAGTGAAAAACCATGGTACTGGGTATGTCTTCTCAAAGTCAAAGTCAAAATAAACTTTATTGTCATTTAGGACTACACAAGTGCAGCTTAAATGAAATTCCCAGTATCAACTCACCAGACAGTAGATAGGAAGCAACAATAACAAAAACAACAGTATAGCATTTCAATTTAAAAAAATGATTTCCAATATAAGACCCACAGAAGGATAAAGAAACCAATAATAACATCAAAAACACACAAGCCCCCCAGACAGTCATAAGAAGAATATTGTAGATAGCAGCATGACAGATTAGGAATGTACATATTAAGATTGTCCTCTTTTGTTGTTCTGTATCAGACAAACAGCAGGCAATTGCACATGAATAAAAAATAAAAAAATATTGCACACTTTACAGCTGAGCTATGTATTGTGAATAATTGCTAACTAAATAGTCAGTGGCTGGTATCAGAGTTTATAAGTCTCAACACTGTTGGGTAGAAGCTGTTTAAGTATCTGGTGGTCCTGCAGCTAATACTCCAATATCTCTTGCCCAAAGACAATTGTGCAAACTAGCCATATGCAAGCTGAGAGGGGCCATGCATTATTTTTGATGCACTTTAAAGCTTCTTGCTGCAAAGAGATCCTGGATTGATGGTAAGTTGGTGCCCATGATTTTTTTCATAAACCACCACTCTCTGTAACTTCTTTCTTTCTTTCTGCTATTTTACTGTTCCCAAATTAGACTATGAAGCTACTAGTGAGAAAGTAGAATATAGTGAGAACAGTAGTTGAGAGCTTTGCTGTTTTGAGCCTTCTGAGAAAGTGGAGACATTTGTGTGCTTTTTTGACCAACTGCTCAGTGTTCACGGCCCAAGAGAGATTCTCTGAAATGTGCACCTCAAAATACTATGTAGATTTGACCCTTTCTACCTCTTCACCTTTTATCATGAGCAGTGACTGTGTTGCTGTGTTTTGCAGAAAAGTCATGGGTGAGGATGGTGAACAGGAGAGGGCTTAGCACACATCCATGAGGAACACTGGTATTGACTATTATGCATCCTGAGGTATTGCTGCCCACACATGTTTTCTGCGGTCTGTTCATCAAGAAGTCGAGGATCCAGTTGCACATGAACTTGCTAAATCCAAGATGTACAAGCTTGTCAATAATCTGCACTGTACTGAATGCCGAGCTGAGGTCAATAAACAACAGCCTGCCGTAGTTGTTTCTTCCCTCCAGACAATCAAGTGAGAGGTGGAGTGCCATTGAAATAGCATCTGCAGTGGATCTGTTAAGCCTGATAAGTGAACTGTAGAGGGTTGAAGGTGGATGGCAGGTTTGCCAACAGATGCATTTTAACTAGCCTCTCAAAGCATTTTATGACATTAGAAGTTAGAGCAACTGGTCTGTAGTCATTCAGGCATGCTGGATTAGCTTTATTAGGGATTTGGACAATATTCATCACCTTGAAGCAAGATGGAACTTTACCAAGAATAAGCGAGGTGTTGAAAATATCAGTTAGAACTGAGCATAGTTGGTTTGCACAGCCTTTAAGTACTTTGCCCAGTATTTTATCAGGTCCAGCAGTCTTCCTAGGGTTCACCTTTTTAAGTTGAGATTTCATTTAATTTTTAGTCCTGCTGTCAACAAAATATGGACTTTCTTTAATGTATCTACATTGAGCACAGTGGTAACACTTATAAGTCCTTCTCTTAAAAGCTCCACCATCTTTACTGATTGGTCTTTCTAAATAAGTTATGATGCTTTTTGCTTTACTGTCAATGAAAGAAGGTTTGTCTCCCACTGCTTCACTGACTTCTAATATCTTCCAATTGTTGTATATGACCCCTATGATGGCGACAAAGAAAAGAAAAACAAGGGCATAGAAAAATACCATTCTTCTGTATCATTGTGGATCTCGTGTTTGTGCTGCTGTTTCTTCTGCACATGTGCAACAGATCCATCAGATCTGGGTCTGAGGAATCCCTGTAAGTTACGCAAAGATCCCTTCTCAGCAGCCTGTAGGAGACTGAATACAGAGACATAAACTTTAGGTGATAGTGCAGGACAGGATATTCATGCCCTGAATTCTCCTGGTGAAAAACATTTCTGGGTGTTTCAACTGTTGTAGTTGCCTGGTTAGATGCATGTTAAAAGGGGATCAAATAAGCGGAGAAGAGTGGTACTATAACTTCCTTGCACCCATACACTATACCTTTACTTATAGGCTGCATGACATAGAATGATTTTCTTATTATCTTAGCAACATGTTGGTCAAAGGCCAGACTGCTGTCTACATGTGTTCCAAGATTCCCTTATCACTTGCTCAATGCTTTAGACCATTTTTGTCAACAGAGTAACTCACATGGGTTGACAGTTTTCCAAAGGGCATTATAATGCATTTTTGGCATTTAATTTTAGGCTATAGCTTTGGCACCAGTCATTTGTCTGTCTTAGACCCAGTTGCAAGATGTAGGTAGTAGTTGATAGTTAGGAGTGGGACCAGCACAGAGCCCTGGGGAACTCCTATGGTGACTGACCTCTTTGTAGAGGTGTTCTCACTGATCTTGACTTATTGGGTCCTGTTTGTGAACCAGATGGGAATCCCACAAGTTATGTAAGGGTTTATGTCTACCTCAGACAGCTTGTCAACAATGCTGAGTGGGGTATTATATTGAATGCCTTAGTCAGCTCAAGATACACAATATGCACTGTTTTACTCTCATCTATTGCCATGGTGGCCTTCTACAAGAAGCCTACCAGGTTAAGTTAGCATGACCTTCCTTTAACAAAACCAAATTGGGAAGATTCCAGTGTCTATAGATCGCCAATGCCCTTGTTTATCATTTCCATTATAATTTGTTCCATGGCTTTGCACATTAGGCTTGTTAGACTGATGGGTCTGTGGTTCCCTGGATCAGCTGGTGATCTATCCTTTTACAGAGGAATAACTCCTGCAGCCTCTACTCCCTTGGCATGTAGCCTGTTTTGAGGCTGTAGATGAAGACTGCATCAAGTTGTCCTAATAGCTCAAGTTTTGGACTGTTGAGGAGGCAACTGGGGGTGCTGTTGGGACCCAAGGAGGCAGTGTTCATGTCTTTAGCAAATGCTGCCAGCACCTGGTCCCTGCTGATAGCTGTGAGAATTATGTTGGAGGAGATTTCACCTGGTGAAGCTGGGGGGGGGGGGGGTAGTGAGGGGGTAAAGTCTGAGCTACATTTATCAGCTACTGGATTTGCTATTTCACCCTGATTGGTCAAGGTAGTAGCATTCTGCGGTAGTTCAGCACACTTGTGTGTCTTACCTCTAAGGTTCCAAACATAGCTAAAGAAGGCCTGATTGTTCTTAGCCTGTGAAGCTATCCTAGCATTGTAGTTGGCCTTGCTGGAATTAATTAGACATCCTAGTTTCTTGTTTAGTTCTGTAAGAGAGAACTTGTCTTTAAGGGAGTTGTTCTTCCTGATTTTGACCATGAGTTTTATTCTTTTATTATATACCCTATTATGGTGAGGATTCCACCAGTGGGGTTTGTTTTTCGTGTCAGATTTGGATACATTTCTGGTAGGTACTGAAGCCTCTATGCAGCCATTCACATTTTGTATAGGGATTCTTCTGAATAATTCTGCATAGCCATAGGTAGCTGTGGTCTTCAAGATGGAGGGTGCTTTGAATTTTGACAAACTGCCACTTAATAGGATATAGTTTGCTTTTGAATATGCCCTAACTGCTACTGGTTAAGCTGGATTTTCTGGGTTGGTTTTTACTTCAAATGAGATAGCTCTGTGATACAACCTCACTAGGGAAGATGTGACACAGTGAGGTGCAATGCTTTCCCATGTTGGTGAGTACAAGTTCCAGTATTTCTGTCCTCTGGTTGGAGCATGCACTATCTGTTCCAGGGTGTTTGTGTTAGTAAAGTCTAGACAGTATTGTGGCTGTGAGTTTGAGGCAGTGAATGCTTCCATGTCTATAGAAGAGTAGTTTAAGTCACCCATGAATGGGGTGTTTGGTTGGGTGCTGAGCACCTTTAGTAGATTCAGGTAAAGGTTGTGAGACTCTATTTATTTATTTATGTATTTTACATTTGTTGACCGGGATTGTCTGACTGAGCTGAATAGCCCTTTTTCAGTGGAGGCCTGGGGAGAAAAGCTCCACAAACATTACAGTAAAAGTTTACGTAAGCAATAAACAGAAAGGCTTCAAAAATTATATAATAAAGGTTTACAAGGTAGCAATATAACAATGTCAGTATAATTTTGACAGAGCAAAAGAGAAACATTCATAGTATCAGTTGCTGTTACTGTACATCATAACTGAGGGAGAGAAATGAGAGATGCATAATTTGAATAGCAGTCTAAGGAGGTTACAGTTCATGGTTAAAAACACCAGGTTCTACAGAGATTAATAAAGCTAGGAAGAGCTAAGAGGTGAGAAACAGAAGTAGAGATCAAAGGAACAAACCAAAATAGTGGGCAGGTAGTTTTTGGGATGGTAAGGAAGATTATGAAGGGTGAGTACAGTGGCAGGACCAGCGATTTTTTAAGCATTCTTTGGTAGCTGCTTTGAATAAGTTGATTGAGGGTCCTAATTTCTAATGGCAGCCTGTTCCAAGAAATGGTAGGATGGTAGCTATAGATGTTGCATCTCATTTTGGCCTTGGGTTTATAAATCTGAAGAAGGTCTTGGTTGGAGCTTTGTAGAGATCTAGTGGGACAATATTAAATGATAAGAGGAGATAAGCTAGAACAGTAGGAAGGCTGGTATAGAATGGAATGATTAATCTGGAACTGAGAGAGGAGAAACTGATGAGGTAATTCTAGCCAGTTTAAGTGCTTTAGTGAGAGACAGTGATGGGATTTGTACATCTGGTGTACTGCAAATCTGGCTACCTTGTTGTAGGTTGATTCTAATTTAGCTAGGAGAGAGGAGTTGAAATTTGTGACGATATGAGAGCAATACAATAGACTGGGCAGGAGGTGAGCATGAGGAAGGGTTACTTTTTAGAGAGAAACTTTTTGTTTCTGTATAGGAGACCCAGTTTTTGATGAGTCTTCTGGATGCAATTATTAACATGTCAATTGAACTTAACTTAGTCATTTATAGACACCTAAGAGTTTTGTGCTTGATTTCACTTCATTAGGAGTGTTATTGAGAGACAGTACAGAGGAAGTGGATTTAAGGTGGTTAACATTTTTGGGTAGAAAGAGTAGGAGTTTAGTTTCTTCGGGGTTCAGAATAAACAAGTTATTAGAGGACCAGGTTTTGACTGAGTTACAGGATGCCTAAGTGGTGGAGATGAGTTCAGTGGGGGTGTCATTGATGGTTATGACTGTAGAGTCACCTGCATATTGTACCAGGGATGACTGGGGGCAAGAAGTATATAGTAATGATATTGAAAAGTAGTGGGATAAGAATAGATCCTTAGGGGACACCTATGTTTACTGGGAGAGGAGAGTGCCATCTCACTGACTGCAGTTGATCAGTGAGATAGCTAGAAAACCAGGCAACAGTATTAGTGGAAAAGTTAAGATTAGTCAGTTTAGTCAGTAGATGAGAGTGAGACATAATGTCAAAGGCTTTTGAAAGGTCTATGAATAAGCAAGAGACACATTTGCTGTTATCTCTGGCCAGAGAAATAGTGTTAAGGAAGGATATGAGGGCAGTAGTAGTGCTATGTTTAGGGTAAAAGCCATGTTGTGCGGGTGTGAGCATGTTTTCCTGTAGTAGGTGTTGTATGACTTGCTTATGTATGCATTTTTCCAATACTTTTGAGAGTGGTGAGAGGATAGCGATAGGTCTAAAGTTAGTGATTTCACTGGCATTATCTCCTTTATGTATAGGTAGAGTGTAGAATTTAATCCAGATAGAAGGCTTTTTTGACTCAGAGATAGAAAGAGAAAGAAAAAAGTTGTAAACTGACAACTATGACCTTTAGCCAATAACCAACAACACTTTGAGCATTCTGTAACACTTCCCAAATCAGAGAGATGAGGTAAACAGCTTCTGCTACAAAATGGATGAACTTGGAAATTCTTAATGTAAAAGCACAGCAAAAGCAGTTTTTAACTGCAGATTAAACAAAAGACAACTAACAAACAACTAAGTCTCTGGCTAATTCACCCTTTGGCAAAAAGATTTGGAAACACACAGAGCTAGAAAAGACAACAAACAGAGAAATGACAATTTTTACCACAAATTATCTGTTATCACATTATCATTATATCACAGATAGGGTTCTAGGAAAACATAATTATACTAGAAGCACTACATTTGTTGAAACTAATTAAGAGTCAGTTGTCACAGCATGCAAAGTCAGATTCGGGAACACCTTTTGCATTAGCAGGCTTTATTTTGTTATTCTGCCCGATGGCTTGTGGAATATACTAGACTATGTCTGCAGTTGACCATGACTATTTTGTGTACCAATATGGCATAAATTAGAGGTAGACTGAAAACTTTTCACAAGATGTTTTTTGAAGGTGTTTAACAGAATACTCGATGGTGCAGACAACAATCACCTTCTGGTTATTGTATCTTAAAGATCTTCTCAACAGGGAGCGAGCAACTAAAGCAATTTGTCCGTGAGTACTAATGGACTAAATAAACAATAACAGTGTGCCATAGATAAGTAAAGAAGCCAAAATATACAGTGTGATAGACAGATTAGGTATAGCAAAACAGACACATAACACTGACCATCTTGAAAGGCTGTTTCTGCCACTTGGTAGTTCAGCAGGCATTTGCTTAAACTACAAGAATTAGTGCATTGTATCAAACTCATATGTGCTAAAGTAATAAAAACTGCAAATCCCATCCTTTGTGTCTTTGTTACAAATGTGTTTTTGGAAAACAGAAACATGCATTTTGGCCTTCTTCATTGGGTTTCCAGTTAATAAAGTAAGCTTTTTAATGACTGGACATTTAAGTGTCAGCCTTGGAATTCATGATTACCAACTTGGGGGGGTTAGTAAAAGAACTTATGAAATGGAGTTCCATATTATGTAAACAAAGGTTTTCAGATTTATCAGATGAAAAACAATAGAGAAATAATGCCAAGAATTTTTTTTCACAAGTCAAAGTCAGACACTAATCTTTATATTTTAGATATGAAACAGAGTTTGCTTGTAAATGACTTAGTTCCTACCTGCATGCTTTAGTAAGAGAATACAGAGATTCGATCTTGCTGTTGGTTGTTGCTAGGCGCTTTGTTGGCAAGCATAAGGGGATGTGTGCATGGTGGGGGGGGGGGGGCCCGGTTCTACTTAATGATTGTCCAGGTTAGGACAGTTTAGGACAAGAAATGACATATTTATCTGGGGCTAGTGTGTCTGATTTTCTATTAGCTACTTTAAAACTCAGCAGCCTCTTTTGCACTGAGTTTCAATACTAGCTAATGTAAGCTAAATTTACACCAGCTAGGACCAGTATGGTAGGTAGCAGGCCTTGAATCAAGATAAGTCAGTTAACTTTAAGAGTAGGCTAAGGATGAGTGCACGGGCCATTTAGTCAGATGATTATGATTAGAAAACAAAAAAGTGTGCACTCTTGAATTATGTTTTTTACATCTGTACATTATTTTAAAGTCACAACTGAGAACATTTGCTTTAAATTTGTTTACTTTATGTCCCTTTTAATTTAAATTATTCAATCATTTGCATTTTATTGCATAAGCAATCTGGTCCACCCCCTCATTTTCTGCTATGAGCTCCCTCTGCTCAGTTTCCTATAGATTGCTGAGAGGTGATCTTTGCCTGGCTTACAATGCATCTCCAAACTTCACACATGAATCTCTTGCATATTTTAAGTCAAATGGTACCAGAAATACAAGGTCTAGGGCCCTGAATTTTGTCTATGACTTAAACAGAACAAGTTGAACAGACAGATATGTGTCCCAGTGACTGCACCTTTTTTGAAACAGGCTTCTCATCCTTGTGAAGCTGAGTTTGTCTATTACCCAATTTAAGCTCAACCTAGACAAGTGGATGGGAAATAGGAAATTTACACCGGGCCTGGCACCCATGTCTCCTAAGTGGTATCTTGTAAACGCCTGGCCCTCAATGTATTATTTGTATACAGAATGTCATTATTCTTTTGGGAAAACTTGGCTAAACTAAGAGAGGCCCCCCATTCATTAGCCTGGTAACAATTTATGAATCTATGTGATTAGAAGTTTAAATATTGTAGTGTTCTTGATGTTATGTATTGTCTGTTGAAGCATTAGTGAAAACATGCTTGCATGGCATAGACTGCGAATAAATCGGATTTTCCATTGTATTGATTAGTATGTTTTTGTTGCTTCTTTTCAATCTACTGAACCTGGAGGACTTTTTTGGGAAAGTCAACAAGGCAAGGGATGAAGGCAAAATGGTGCATACTGTCTACTTTGACCTAGCTAAAGCATATCATACAATACCTCACTTGGGCCTTGTAAACAAACTCACAGAATTAGGCAAAACCCCCTGTGTAACTCACTGGATGGCCAACTGCTCACAGACAGAAACCAGGAAGTTAGGATTGGAGAGAACACCTACATAAAGAGGCTAGTCACTAGTAGCGTCCTCAGGTCTCTGTGCTGTATCCACTCCACTTTGGCATATATTTTTCAGAAATAAAGGCCAATGTCAAGGGCCTCTGACTTACTAAGTTTGCAGATGATTGCAAGCTAGGAGAAATCATAGGTTCATGGATAGATTATAGATTAGTACCAGGCTAATTTCCCTTGTGGGCAATTTTAAGCCTTGTCAATTAACCCATGTGTGAATCAAACAATGTACCTTGTGTCTGTAATGTAAACACCTTAACCATTATGCCAACCTCACACATAGAAAGTCCCCAACATACTAATATCTTACAGGAAGAGCTAACATAGAAAAATGATTGGTGCCAATTGCCTTGTTTTAAAACTCAATGCCAATAAATGTATAATAGCACCTTTTGGGAAGTCAGACACCCAAGGAAACTACCTCACTGATAAAACATCCCAGGAAGTATACAAAGCAATAAATAATTTGGGGACTCATATAGATTGAACCTGGCTTTGGACCAACATATGTCTAAGATTGTAAGAAATTCATTCTATGTCACTGAACCTATTAGTAAGGGCATGGCATCTAGGTCAAGGCAAGTCATCTTGCCACTCTACTCAGCCATCATCAGACCCTTCATTGAGTATAACTCTCTCTTCAGTATGTACCTGACCATGCACATGCAACAACTGGAACATACAGACCATCAACACAATGTATTGTTCAGATCAAAGCCCTATCCCTACACTCTGTTTCCTGCATACTACTGAGAAATTTATGCCTGGCATACAAGGCATCCTTGGATCCTGCTCTGATGGACCTTTTATATATCTTCAAACCAAAGACCACCAGAATTACTAGAGCTATGCATTTATAATTTTCTTGAGATTAAATAGGACTTGTTGCACGGACGGGTAAGTATCTGAGAAAATTCCTACTCTCCTGATAGGTTTCTCATCCATGTGAAACAGAGCTCTTCCTTAACCCTTTTCAAGTGTAACCTGGATCAATGAATGGGAAATTGGAAATTCACCTCTTACCTGACACCTATGTCTTGGATGGATAGAGACACCTTTAAATCATACCCCAAGTAACAAATACTTCCTTAAAATAGCCTCTAAGGCATAATACATCGTGGAATACATTAGGGTTGCATGGTCAAGCTTATGAAGGACCCAGTGGTTGTTAGCTTAGTATACACCTATGAACCTAGGAACATATCGTAAATATTTTCAGAGCTGCATTAATTTCATTAAAGCTCTGTGACCTACTAGTGAACAAATGGTGTAAACTTTCACAAAACATAAAGACACACATTTTGCTTCTAATAGTTTCTATAAAGCATGCATGGTTTGGTAGATTAATCTTGTTTTGAAATACTGATAAATATTATATGCATAGTTTGGATAGATTCGGCAACATCATAAAACAGCAGTATGCTGCATTCTCTAGTCATATATCATCAGAAAGCTCTCAGACAGTTGAACAATTCTTTGCACTGATATCTTGGATATATAGTGCACACATGCAGACCATTGTCTTTTATAAATCTGCAATATAAAATCAACATTTACAGATATACCTTTGATACTAATTAAAACCAGTGTGTAACACGTTATTTAGCAAACAGCTTTTGAACTCTACAATTGTACCTCACATTGAAATTCTTATGAAGTGTGCTTTGAGTAGAAGATTTTGAGAAAAGCTCTCAAGAAAAACACCAGGATGTAAGGGATGATTATCTTTGGGTTCCTATTATTTAAGCGAACGCTTAAAGTTGGAACCCTGTTTTGGCGAACGTGGTTACGTGAAATGGCAAAATGCTGAAAGCACAGAACAGCAATTTCTTTTCCTAGGGAAAACAAAAATCAATGGGCCGTTTTCGTGACTTTGTCATTTCCTCTACTATGGTGCGATCTCAAAGTTGGTATATTTAATTAGAGGGGCGTGGGGGTGCATTTTTATTATTTTGTGTTTTTATTTATTTTTTTAATAGATCGGCAATTGTTTTGCATGTGTTCGACATTTTCTGTTTTCGGACTGTTTGGGTTGATTATATAGCGTTCGCAATTTCAAGTGTTCACTAATATAATATAGACCCTTTTCTTTCCACTGTTCAGGATTGAATGAGTTTGAAGTGGTTGCACTCAGTAAAAACAACTTTATTATACTGTTATATGTTCTGTATTTGCATTTTTATGCAATATTTTTGTAGCTTTTTTACTTTCAGCTGCACTGATTTTTAATTTACTTTTGCATTATTCCATGTTACCATATTTTGTCATATCTGTATATACAGAAATAGTGCACGAATAAATAACACCATTATATACATTATATTTAAAACATAGTTGTCCAATATGCATTTTAAAATAATTGTGAAATCTTTTTATTAAGCTGCATATCTATTGGTCACATAGATTATGATCCCCAGTTCCTTGAATCACAAAACGAGGTTCAGAGCACCAAAAACTGTTTTACATAGGAAATCATTGTTGGTGTAATTTCTACATATGCACTAGAAGTGAATATAAAGTTTGTATTTGTATGTTTATGGGCTATGGGAAGACTTCCCAAAAATACTTACAGTTCGACTTTTAATCTTTCTGCTGCTTTGGGGAGTTGGGGTTCATTAACATGTTGTGTTTCAGTGTTTCATATTGGAACCATATTAAACCCAATATGGTTGTAACTACAAAGCTCTGTTTATTCATCTTTGATCTTTAGTGAGTTTTCAATGGTTATAAAATAATTCTGAAATAATTTCTGGTTAAACATGTTTACTGGGTTAATTAAGTAAAATAATGTATACAACTGCATATTTTTTATGTTTTTATTTCAAGGAAAAAGTCTAAATGAGATTAAAACATGTTAAAACATAACATTCTGTTACTTGTAAATGTACACGTTTTCCTGTTATGTCTTTGCATTGTATTTTTTTAACTTTTACAGCTGTGGTACACTTCTTAAATACTAAGAGAATGACACAATACTCGATATCACAGCTGTTGTTGTACTATACTCCTCCATTTAATTAACCTTACAGCAGCTGAGATAGCTTTTTAAATCTAATTAAACTATATAACTGAGAACAAGATCAACTTAGTTAAGCCTAGAGTTTGAAGGGTGAATTTTAAGACCTTTGTTTTATTTTACCATTCTGTAAGTAGGTTACATACACTTGGAAGAGTCTTAGTGCAGAGTTATAGAGAACTGTTAAGGTAATACTGGCATGGGTCTGGTACAGATTTTCAGTATTCAATTTAAGTTGATGCTACAAAATACAAGGTATATCAATTTCTACTTAAAATTCTGTTTGATATGTGTTCTAATATTAATGTGTAGATTATGATGTCTAAGCTATTATCTCAATGCTGGTTATTATTACTTTTCTCCTGTAGCATGGCATGCCATTTTTGTTACTGAATATTAAAGGGATTCAAATCCTTCATTAAAAAACAGGCTTTTTTAAATTTATGTATTGCCAATATTCATTTCTTTATAAGAAATTATGTAGTCCAAAATTATTGGAATGATCTGTTGAAAAAACATGAATCCAGTCCATTATTCCTATAGAAAGGTTTAATAGGAGTGTGGTACTGCTAGTTTTGATTCCAAGGGGAGATACTGATTTTTCCAATGATAAAGACACTTTTCTATTACTTTATTTATGCCTTTGTCATGGTTATGTATTTTTCTGCACATTATTTTCGCTGCAAGGCAAACAAAAATTATTGCCTCATTATAGCAGGTGTTATTATCATGGTTACTGATAAAGTTGAAAATATAAAAATAAAAGCATCTTAAACTAGTACCTCTAAAGCTATTCTAGCAAATATAATGGGACTTTCTAACTTAATCTTTATAGATGAATGCTTCCTGATAATCCCAACACACAGAAGAAGGGTTGCAGCATGAATAAATGGACCGTTAAAAAAAAAGAATATAAAAATAATCCACAGCAGCATCCAACAGACCAAACAAAGGTCAAAGAAACAAATCCAAGCAAGTAAAAAAATCCAGTTTATTAAAAAGTTAGTGCTTTTGTAATGTTAAACACCACTTCTTCTGACTATATCATCACATCAATAAAAATGAAATATATACTATTCTCAGTTAAACAGCAACCATTCAGAACAAAGCAATTAATTTTCTAATCAAATGCTAAATACTCTAAAAGTAACAGAACATAACCCTAGATATATCATATAACAGTTTAAACCCATATGATGCATGCCAAGAATAACTCTGTAGTATATTATAAAAAACGTTATACATAAAAAAAGTTATCTATACATATAATTCTCCACACATTTTTTTTTTACATAAGAAATTATTCTTATAAAGAATAACGTATAAAGAGTCTAGGCATTAAAACATTTTTCTTCCTCATTATTTAAAAGGCATTCTGTTCCGTAGAATGGGTTTCAGGGGGACTCTATCATTCAGTCCCTTCTCTTTATCTGCTCTTAGTCTTATAATCCGTCTGGTTTCTGAGGGTTCTGTTTTGTTCACTGTATCCCCCATGCTCATGATCTAAAACAGTCTCTATTACCAGAAACCTAAAGAAATGTGAGGGGCCACAAATAAAAGCATGTTTAGCTAAAACATAAGTATTATTTTTGCTGTAGTTGTTGTTGTTTAGTTTCAATTACTCTTTCTCCTGCTGCTAAAAATTACAAATCGAAGACTAGATACTTTTGCATCCATTCTTAAAGTAAATTCACTACCAACTTCAATAATGCGAATGGCAGACAGTCTTTGAAAGCCTCCATACGTTACTATTCATAAAGTTTAAAGTTTAAGTAAATGGGCATTTATGTAACTCTGCAGTTCACCTCTTAATAATGGCAATAAGTACTACTGTAAGAAAGTGCTAATTATCTTTTTTTTTATTTTGTCACTACCTGTATAAAAGTCAAAACGGTTTAATGAACATGACAGGTAGCCATCAACAGCTAGTGATACCATCAAATCAAGTGTATCCAAGACAAATTCCCAACCAGAATCACGAGTCATTAGGCTATCATGAACAATCTTGTGGAAGATATCAGAGCTATCAAAGACTTCCTGGAAACCCTTACCAAGTTATTTTAAGGATCAGCTGTGTGCATGAACTTAAATGCACTACCACAAATAATGATGCAGACCAGATGTATCTCCACTCCCTCCTTTCCTCACACCAGCAAGAGATTTTAAATATCACAGAAAGTATCTAGCGATTAAAAGTAAATCCTACTCAGATCACAGCTTACATGAACATGGACTCAAAACATGACAATGTCAAGAGAAGGGCCAGCAAAATTAATATTTGCATCTTTGACCTGCCAGAAAATACAGAATGAGCAGATCTGAGATATTTAACAGGTACCGAACTAAAAAAAATAATGGGAGGAGATTTCTGACTAGTTATAGAAAGGGCACACAGAATTACTCGAGAGTCAAAATAAATAAATAAATAACACAAACAAACAAACAAATAAATGTATGTCCACAATATAAATATCACACTAATTTATATTTAAGTGCATCAATATTCTAGATAAGGAAAACATATGAAATAAAGCAAGAACATAAGGCACAAAGTTAAAAATAGCAGGCAATTCTGTACATTTAGTGCCTGCATTAATCAAAACGTTCACTCAGACTCTGCCATAGATTGCTGCGACAAAAGGTTAGTTTGTTTTTCCTTTTTCATAATTTGTATCCCTTCATTGCCTTCTTCAGTTTTGTATATTGTGATGTATTTTCATTACACTGTGTTTTACTTGTATTCTGCTTTCAATTGCATATTTAACGAGAAAATAGTCCACAGCTGTGTCTCTTGTGAATCACACAGAAATTTAATTTTCTCTATCCTGGTGCTGTTTTATTTTTAAACTTAACTGCCTCTCTAGTTGTCCAATCCTTATGTTAAGTTGAGCATGCATTTCCTTCCCTCTCCTCTTTCGTTGGCTATTGTCAGCAAGCACAAAATTATAATTTAGTGGAATCACTCCCCTTCAGCTATTTAAATTTATTGGCCATGCCACTCTGTTCTATAAAGCCAGAATAGTATGTGCCTAACCCCTTCCAATCTATCTTGCTCTTTTAAAATTAGTGGCTCTTCCTGTAGATTGCTAAAGCTTGACTTACCACCGCTTTCATATCTAACAGCTTAGTGCCCACTCCAGCTCTTAGAATATTAACCCATTTTTCCATCTTACCTTTGAAATCTGCACCTTCTAGTGCAAGACCACCTATTATTTGATAGCCTACATTCGTCATCACAGTAGTCATCTTGGGATTAGTGCTTCTGTTTTGCTTCTGGTGAGGGAAGGAGCACAGCGACACTGTTTCCTGGAGACCGCTGATCACCAGAAAGCCTAATATATGCTTCACAGGTGCCAACTTGGAATATGTGCTTATATTTTGCTCCTGGTTAAAGCAGGAGCAGAGGGCATTGTTTTCTGACTGTCTCAGACTAGGCAATGAGTGTCTGAGTGGAATGCTACTGATTGGTCTAGTTGCTATTCAAGGCATCAACCAAGTAAAAGCTACACCAAGCCTACAGACCTCTGCATCATCTGGGACAAGACTGTTGATCAAAAAGTCTGTGGCGTGCTTCTCATCTTTTGATCGGTGCTACTGTTTTGCTTCTGATGAGAGAACAAGCAAAGGGGCATTAAATGCTAGCATCATGAAGCTGTGGTGAGACCACTGACCAGCATTATTAGTAGTCAGGCAGTAACCAATCAGCTGAATTCCGTTTTCATTCTTGACAAAACTAATTATTTGTTTTTAGTAAGTACTGATAGATTAGCTGCTGTCTAATCTAACTTCAGAATATCTCGTTAAATATTTCAACCATAAATCATCAAGGATTACTTGTTAGTTTCCCTCAAATGGTTGGCAATGCTCTGTATAGATGCAAACACCTTGAGTTGAAATTTTTCTTGTGACTAATCTTTACAAGTTTAATCTGACATATTTGCTAGCTTGTGTTTTATCACTGTAAATGTTATCTTGTCTCTAACACATTGTAAGCATTGTATTGTTACTGTGATTAATCAAACTGTATGTATTTGTATCTCTATGGAGCTTTTCTCCCTGTGCCTCCACTGAAAATGAGCACTTTTTGGCCCAGTGGACCTTCCCGGTCAACAAATGCAATAAATAAATAAATAAAAGCACCCTTGAAATTTCACCAGTACCTAGCTACACACAGGGCAACTAGCTTGCAGTGAGAAGTACTATCCCCAGAACTGCAGACCAAATATTCCTGACATTACTTTATATTCTAATCAAAAAAGGTATATAGATATAATCTAATCAAAAAAGGTCTGTTGCCATGGATATGAACTTTCCCACTATTCCTGTTACCAGCTTGATGGATATGAACATCCTGAGGCAATGCAGAAATTGCTTCATGCTTACTGACAGCCAGCTAATTCCCAAAGAAACTGATACGGTATGTGAGAGATGTATTTACACAATGTCGTGGGAGGCAAAGCTCTCACATAAAAGCACTCCTAATGAAATTCAAATTTTCGATAGTACACACACTGCACCCATCAGTTTAAAGCAGAGAGAAAGACCCACATATGCTGAGCCACTTAAATGTAATAAACCCCAAAGACCTCCTAGATGAAGTACATATAACAAATACTCTCAACAGTACCAAATGCACACTTTCGAAACAACACCTAGATCAACACTCACAGTCACATCTCATGGACAGTCTATTTATAGCCCATAAAGCAAATTACCACACAATCTGCCATTCTTGTCACTGGAGACTCCAACAACACTGAATGAAATGTAAAAATAAAAAAATAACACCACCAATCACTTGTAGCCCCACAAAAACAGCAGGAAAAACTATTTTATTGATTGTAGACTTAGTGCTTTTTCCCTGTTACCTCAGGGCTTCATCAGAGTAATGTTACAAAACACTCTCAACCTCTTGGTGCAAGAAATCTGGACAAAGCCCCAGTGGACCAGGAATTTCATTTTGCATGCACTATAATTTCAAAGGCAATTCAGAATAGTTTTCATGGATCTGTTTAAGATGCAGCTTTATTTCACTAAAACATAAAATATAAACAGCTAAGAAGTTCCTAAGTGCATGCACAATAATGAAAGAAAGACAATAACTATATATTTTCAATTGAAATTTTATCTGTAAATTTTATAGGTTTCTCAATCCACTATAAAAGAAAAAATACTACATAATGTATACAAGAAAGTAAGGCAAACTACTTTACTTACAGTTAACAAATATTAAAGTAAAAACAAGTTCCACTTCAGGAAACTCTGGAATACTTGTGAAACAACCAGTCTCTGCAAATCGTCCAAAACAGAGATAATACTAACACATCTATCACTAGACTTGTCAAAATGGCACACCATAAATGACATGCAAGGAAGGAAGGATGTAATAGGAGTAAAGGTACAAAAATTCAGAATGCTTCTAGGGAGTCTTATGGTCCAAACACAACCAAGAGTAGCTCACTGCTACAATTCTATGGGGCGATCCAAACATACAAGGTCAAAGTGGATTACATATTATTAGATGATGATTATAATGCAGAACTACACTCTGAGAAAGACAAACTACACACAGGACTAATACATCAGTCAAAAATCATCTTCTCAACTCAGTTCCATCATTGACAAATTAGATTTGGTTAATTGCTGGTGGTACCAACAGCAAACTGAGTTAGATTATATATTCATAGCTCCAAAACAGGGTATAGCAAGCAGATTAGACATAAGATTCATAAGATAATACTACGGCCTTATCCAGTAATGCCTCCTGGAGGATGCAGATGCCATTCAATATCCATACACATACCTCTGCCCATGGGAAATTTGTCCCATTACTGTTAAAATTCCCAGATGTTAAAGAACTTATCAGAAAAAATATATATACAGATACTGGAATTCAAACCAGGAACAGAACAAAAAATGGGTTCAAAGGGGGATATTCAAACTAATGGTACATTTTTCTGCAAACATCTTTTTGCTAAAAGTAATAGGGAAACATCTAATGAAACTGAAATACTACAGAAATAAGTCATATAACAAGAACATTGCAGAAAACAAGGATGCACAGATAAATTACACCTTGTCCAATGAAATGTAGAAATAAAAAGATGCATGAGGAATTTGTTATACCTAAGGACACAGAAAAGATGAGATAGATTCAAAACAATTAATTGGACCAAAGGGCTAACATTGCTAAAACGAGCTGGTAAAAATATAAGAAATTTATTTAGGGATGCCTAATCCTACCATATTTGGAGAAGTAAACGTTTTAAATATAGATCCTGTACATATAAACAAGATTGTTTCCTGAGTTCACCACTATAACTTTCAAGGTTGATCAGCTAAGGATCAAATATTTAACAAACTGATGGCAGAGATGTATATTAAAAATTAACAGTGGAAGAAATTGTCATACTAGACCAAACAATATCTGAAAAGGATATTAAATCAACCACAGAAACTCTAACATGTGGAAAAGCCTCTTTCTTAGATGTTCTTAAACCAGTTTTTTTGTGAATTCAAGCAAGAGCTTGGTGTACCACTTGAAGCATTGTGCACAGAAGCAGAATCAATAGGGTATCGTCTTCAAAATGCACTTATATTTGAAATCCTAATGTTCACAAAACTTAAGATCAAGTGCACTCTAGTCATTGCAAATCTGTAGTACTATTACAGTTAGAAAGAAAATATTGCTAAAATCCAAGCAAATATACTACCTAACATCCTACGACACTTAGCCTCAGAAAAAACAATAAGGATTTATAAAACAGAGGTCCAGCAGCCTGGATTTGATAATACTCTGATTTAGTGTCTGAGTAAGGTATTGGCTTAAGGATTTTAATACAGTAGCCATCACGATAGATTTTAAAAATGCTTCTGATTCTATTGAATGAATCTTTGTTTGAAAATTACCAGAGTATCTGAACTTCCCTATCTCATTATATTTAATTGTAAATTAAGCATAAACTACTTTATAGCAATCCTTCAGTATAGATTTTATTTTTCAAATTTGAGAGAAAGATGGCCACTTTCTCCATTACTCTTCATCCTTGTTAAAGAAGGTAATTCAAATTTTCTTAATTTTAAATTGCACCAGTGTAGCATAGGTGTAAATTGTCATAATTTCCCATTTTTCAATTTTATTTGCAGATGACAGTGTATTGTAGGTCTCTGAACCACTGGCCTATTATCCAAAAATAATATATTCTCCCAATACCTGTAATTAATGAGCAAAAAACAATGATTTTTCCATTTTCTAATAAATGTGATTTCACCTCAATAAGAAATTCGATGCAGATCCTAAACATATCTACCAGCAATTAGTCAACAAAACAGGCTAATGGAAAAAAATCTTTTATCCCATTCCACTCCAAAATACTGATCATAAAATGGGTATGTTTCATATAATCTTGTTTATCATGAAACATTTACCTCAATTATTGCAGACTAAATATTCCAACAAATGTCAAACACTAAGAGTCAACATTCTTTGGGAAAAAATTCACATCCCAAGATAAGGAGAAAAAAAGTTGCAACCACCTGAGAGGTCATGGAGATTAAACTTGCTAAATTTAATAAAATAAAATAAGGCTATAGCCAAATGTCAACCCAAGCATACTAAAATCAAAACTCAGTTAATCTAGTTAAATTTGGAATTATTTCTAATGCAAAAAGAAAAGAAGAAGGCTTTATAGAAAAATCCAGTAGCATGTGGGACTGAGAAAATGGGAGAACTGGGTAGAGAGACAGTTATTTACATGGAAAAAACACACCATCAGGGGTAGATTATGGAAACGTTTGCGGACTGTGGAAGACTGCTTTAAAATTGGTGACTTACAATGCTGGTATAACCGGGTTAAAGCTTGAATTGTTTTTCTAATAGACTGATGGTATTAGAACAATCAAATACACTCAGAACTAATTTTCAAAGATTTGAGTTTTTATGGTGACAGCTCTTATAGTTAAAAGACTGGACTCAGAAAGTAGGTGATTCAATAAAAAAATGATGCAGCATGACTACTGATAAAGAGCAAAAAGGTAAGCACTCACAGGTAGACAGGAGACATAAGAATCAGTCTGCTGTTCAAGAATATCACATGGTATATACATGTACAACTAAGAAATTTACTTAGAAGGGGAGTGTAGCTAGTAAGTGTATCTCAAACACAATCATACGGAGCAGACAAAGAGGATAAATCAATTACGTCAGTCCTGGCCATACACCAGTTTTCCTTTTCAAAACTGATGCATCATTGGCACCATAATTGCAAATATTTGATTGAATGGAGCCTTATGAAAACAGGCAATTTTTGGCATTGTAACCCACCATCCGTGGACTACATTTATATGATCTGGGACTGTCCCCATGTCAGTAAAATGTGTTTATGTATAATGGAAGCATGTAACTAGGCGACAAGAGTAAATTTACCAAATGATGTTGAATATTGGCTGCTAGGACTAAGAAACCCTTCAACCATATAGCCACTTATATAAATTGATGAGACTTTTAATTTAAGTATTGGAAAGTGATACCTTATCACTGTTAAGATACATTTATTCAACACTCATATGAAAGTATATTCCTACAACCAGTCAATAAGTCAGGCTGTCGCAAAAGACAATATTGTATTGTAATATAAGTCATATCATGTACAGGAATGGTTTCTTTCATTTAATATATGAATAGTTAAAGAGTGTTTATAATAAATTAGCATAAATCCTGACATAACATTTGTCCCATAATGTGCTTATTTTTTTCTGCATGATATTTTAATTTAAATAAAACAAAACGTAATGAGAAATTGCAATTCATATATTAGTTATCTAGTGCTAACTTTATCTGACTGTTGATTTTATTTGCAAGATTTTATTAAGAATTTGTTAGTTGGTACAGGATGCTTATTTTCTATTATTTTCCGTCTTTCTTAGTTATGGAAGATTGAAAAGTTGAAGATGGAATTATACAAAAATATTCCTAATAATCCACATAGTAGGAGTTAGAACTAGAACTTACATTCTGTTTGTTAGATACGGCATATTCCTAAAGTATTCCTATTATTCCTAATAATCCACATACTAGGAGTTATAACTGGAATTTATATTGTGTTTGTTAGACATGGCACATGCTGCTGAGAAAGCTAAGAATCATTTATTTATTTATTTACTGGGGAAGTCCGACTGGGTCAAGGACCCATTTTCAGTGGAGGCCCAGGGAGAAAAGCTCCACATGAATACATACAGTTAAAACATAGTAAATAAACAAGACAAAAGCAGGTATTAAAGGACATGCAAAATAAATAATTAATACTACATACCAAACACAAATAGGAAGATACAGTAAGATACAGTAATAGAAAATGTATAAGATCGATGATATTAAAAAGAGGTGCTGCAGGTTACACCTTATATTTTAAGTTCTGCAAGAAGGATAGAAGTGAGAGTGAGGATTAGAAAGTAGGATAGAAAATATAAGGAAAACTATATTTAGGAGAAATGTAGAGTAGGATATAAAAAGTTTAAGGTGCATAAAGAACTTAAGTTAGATTTGGAAATAAATAGTGTAATGTATTCAAGGTAAAGGGATCAAAAGTGGAAAAAGGAAGGGAGCAAGAAGATGAATAGAGTTCACCTATTAGGGAAAGTGCAGGGACAGTTTTGAATAGAGAGGAAAGTAATTTTTTAGGGTGTGTTTGAAGTTACGGAAACTGTCAATGGTTGTAACATCTGTTGGCAAAGAGTTCCAGAGCTTAGCAGTACTATGAGAATATAGGCACTGTCCAGCTCTTTTATTTGGGATGTAGATAGAAGTTTTTTGTTTTCAGAGTGGAGGGATGTCGAAGGGATATAGGGTTTTAGGACAAATTTGAGTACAAGGCAACTATGAGGAGAATACAACATTTTATGTAGAGCAGACAATTGAAGTAGGTCTAGATGGTGTGTGAGTTCAAGCCACTTCATTTCCTTCAGGGCTAGGCAGTGATGTGAACGGTAGGAGTGGCCTGTGATAAACTTGTCGATTTTAAGTAAGCAGGATTGGAGCTTGTTTTTAAGAGAAGATTGTAAATTAGTGTATAAAAGGGCTGCATATAAGAGAAAGGGAAGCAAAATGGTGTTGGCAGGGGGTTTTCTAGTAGAGTAGTCCAAGAAGGATTTTTGTCTATAGAGAGTTCTTAGTTTGATATGTGTTGTTTTAATGCTATTGCAGACATGGTGCTCAAAGGTTAATTATCTATGGTAATGCCTAGTAGTTTGGCTGTGGTAACGGTTTGGATTTCTGTGTTATCCAGTTAGTATATTTTGAAATCAGATGAGAATGGTTTTGTTAAGAATAGCAAGGGTTTTGTTTTTTTTTTTTTTTTTTGGATTTAAGAGAAGCTGAGCTTCTCTCAGCCATGTCTCTACTGAGGTGAAGGAGGATTGGGTGATTTGCTGAAGATATTGAATGTTACTAGAAGAGGAAATTATGGTAGTGTCATCTGTGTATTGGATAATGGAGCTAAGAGGTGAAGAGGTGTGGAGATTGTTAGTAAGGATATTAAAAAGTAAGGGACCAAGGATGGACCCTTGTTACTATTCATTATTGATATATCAAACAAATTCCACAGGCATCTTAAAGTTGATTTAATGGGTATTTAATCAGTCAGACTTCTTAAAAAGTATGGAAACAAAAGAAGAAAATAATCCTAACTTAATCATGTTATTGGAAAACTTACTTATTACAAATTTTGATTCTAAAACCCATAAACAGATTATAAACATTTATGGCTAAACTTTAGTCTTACTTATGATTTTTTTTTCTTATGTTGAAGGAAACACTGCTAATTTGTCAGAATGGCATTAATTACTACCTAAACATTTAGTTCGATTTATTCAACTTTGAAAACCCAGCTACATACGCATAAAGATGTCAGTATTAACTACATCAATGACTCATATTTGCCATTGTTGTTGGGGCTAGCATGGTAAACTCAACACTATTTTTGATTAATCAAAAAGATTTATGACTCAGATGGATTTGACAGATGGCTTGGTTAATTAATGAATCAAGACATTTAAAAATGAAATATGTAACTAGCCATATTTTCACTGCTAACTATGTTTATACATTTAGATAGTTTTCAGTGGGACATTTCAGTATTAGCTTCCAAGGTTTTGTGCGTATTTTTAATGCTGTACTGTATCATTCTCAGATGCATATGTGTTACATTTTTTTTCAGTTTTTCATATGAATTCTTTCGTAAGCTGAATTTCATTTTGCCATTATCTGGCAAAAACACAGAAATGTTTAACTCTCTGACTAGAACTTGCAAAACCAAACTGGATACACTCTTTCCAAACATACACTGAAAAAAGAAAGGGGCATAATGGTGGTATTACAGGTTGGGATATGGCCACCACTGCTGTTGAAGAAAGTGTTACATGCTCAAAATATATTTGCAATAAACTGTGATTACAAGAGAGGTCAACATCATATGCATGATAACTAGGGAAGTTGTCTATCAAAGGGATTATCAATGCTGTCAGTTCAATCTCATCTTCAGTGTTAGCCATTACATGAAGATAAAGCTTTGTGTGTCTTTTATATGAATTCACCAATTAAGTTCATGCTTTTTAAAAGAGCCTATATTTTTGAAAATATTTGGAGAAAAATTAAACCATTTTACAAATGTGGGCCAACATTAATTTGTACTACCGGTATATCTCCATATATACTTTTAGATTCATAAGTTAATAGATAATAGATAAGTTAATAGATAAGTGCTAGGGTAGCTGTCCTTGTGGACCATTTTTAAGCCTAGCCAATTTCCCTCAGTGGGAATCAAACTCACTATTTCACATCTGGGAGGTAAACACTGTAACCAATATGGCACCTTACCCATTTGCTTTCTAACAAACATATATGCTTGACATTTGTTCAGGCTGACTAAATTCACATATATTTATACCACATCATAAATATTTTTATGAAATATTTTTAAAGCAATGCCTTTTTTATTTTAACCATTATAACAAATTTACATATTTTACTGGTTTACACAGATATACATAGGTTCATAGGCTGATACTAGGCTATCTGCCCTAGGGCATTTATAAGTCTAGCCAGAGTGTGTTTGGCTTTCACCACCCTTTTAGATTAGTTGACTGTGCCTCTGTATAGTAGGTCACAGAAGATAGCCCTTTTGAGGTTAGTTTACTGTGTCTCTGTCTAGTAGGGACACAGAAGAGATCCCAGGGGTAAACCTACGATCACCCATCCACCTGTCAAGATTTCTCTTGAAGAGGGTCATTGAGGGACTCTGCCTAACATGGATTGGGATTTTGTTGCAGAGTGAGGGGAGCCTCTGGGATATGAATCTGTCCCTCCAGCATGTCCTATTTATTTCTGTGCTGAGGTTTAAGTCCCTGGAGCATGTAGCTCTAAGGGATTTGGACTTCCTGAGGTAGAGCATGTCCATTAATTCTGGGTTGGACATGGCTTTATACATCAGGCACAGATCGCCTCTGAGTAGGCCATAAGCAACTGAGTAGAGCTGGAGTTTCTTTAGCCTAACTGCATAGGGCATCTGTTTGAGTCCCTTGATCCTCTTGGTGAGGTACTTTTGGGGTCTTTCCAGTTGCTGCAGGTGTCGGGTAAGGTACATCCCAAATGGGGCATTGTATTCAATTATGGGCCTGATGAGTGATGAGTAGAGAGGCACAATGACCTCTCTTGATCTAGATGTGAACCCTTTCGTGATAAGGTGGGCTATATAGAAGGTCTTTCTAACCACTTTGGCAACGTGATTGTCAAAGGAGAGATTGTTATCTACTTGGGTCCCCAAATCCCTAATTACTTCTTCCGTACTTAATGGATTACCACCTATGTGGTAATTTGTGGGCACTTTGTTTTTCCCAAAGGGGATGACTATGCACTTTTTGGCATTTAGCTTCAGGCCATGTCTCTGGCAACAGTTATCTGTCTCTGTGAGACCCTTTTGGAGGATGCTTGTGTCAGTCGGCGAGTCGATTATGGCACCCAGTTTGCAGTCATCTGCGAACTTGGTCAGCCATAGTCCTCCCATGTTAGCCTGTACCTCAGAGAAATATATACCGAACAAGAGAGGTCCCAGGACTGAGCCTTGTGGGACGCCACTTGTAACTGGTTTAGAGTCTAACATGGCACCTGCAATTCTGACCATGTGGGTTCTATCCCTGAGCCAGTTTGCAACCCATCTTGTGACATAGGGGTTGATATTTAAGCTGGTGAGCTTATTTATGATGCCCGAGTAGGGTATTGTGTCGAAGGCTTTTGCAAGGTCCAGATAGGTTGTGTGGACTACCTTCCCTTCATCTATGGCCTTGGTGACTGTTTCAAAGTAATCAACCAGGTTCAAGAGGCAAGATCTGCCCTTAACAAAGCCAAATTGGGTAGGATCCAGTGTTTGGAGGTTCCCAATGTCTTTGTTTATGAGTTTCATGATGATACGCTCCATAGCTTTGCAGACCAGGCTAGTCAGGCTTATAGGGCGATAGTTTCCGGGGTCCATTGTGGCACCACCTTTGTGGAGTGGGACAACTGTTGCTGTACACCATTCCTTGGGTACATATCCTGTAGTAAGGCTGAACTTGAACAGTGACTTTATGTGAGGGTTCAGTTCTTCTTGGAGTTCATGTAAGACGCAGCCCGGGACACCATCTGGTCCCATTGATGCTGTGTTTTTTGCTTTGGAGAGGGCAGCACTCACCTGTGCATCTGTGAAGTCAGGGAGGCTACACTCTGTTGGGATAGACATTTGCTCTTTTGGGGGGGGGGGGGTTTGCACTGAACCTCTCTGCCAGGATGTTGGCAATGTCTGTGGGTTCAGTGTATTTTTTTGTCATTTTGAACTAACTCAGAGCATATCTGGGAGTTGCCACCCAGGTTCCTGACATGTTGATTTCTCATAAAGCTATTAGATCATTTAATATCTTGGCCTGAAAAGTGATACAGGAATACTGGAATATACTATTAGCTATAACTAGAATCTGAAACAATCAGAATTGTTCTTAGCATTATGGCACAGTGATATATATATATATATATATATATATATATAGAGAGAGAGAGAGAGAGAGAGATAACAGCAATTAAAATATATAAAAAAACAAGCTGCGTTATGACTTCAGGCCTAACATATATTCCACTACAAAAGTGATGTTCCTTTCTTTTTAATTGCTGACATAAACATGAAATTAAAAAGTGGCATCTTTCATTAACCAGGATAAAGTTTTTCCATTATCTTTGCCTGAAGTTATGAGCACAGTCTGCTAGTTTGTTTTGTAGATAATTATCCCATGATCATTCTATAAAAAATAGTGCAGCATGTCAAATTGCTTTGGAGATAAGGCATTTATACAGAAGGAGCAAAATTAACAAAAACTGCATTCTGGGGACAGTTTGGCTGACAATGCTCAGAGTTACAGTTGTAAGTGGGTTTATGCATTGAATGTAACTGTTAACTATTGTGTAAGCAGACCATTATGAATTAATCAGGTACATTAAAAACTACCTCAGTATGATTTGAATTAAAAAAAAATATATATAGACCCTCTTTCTAGAAGGGCTCTGAAATACTATTCTTACATAGAGTATTTTATAAATTGCCTTTCACTGTCAACTGCTGTGGACTTTGCAGCAAGTGTAACATTTGTAGCAACTTAATAATTTAGTAACAGTGTTATATTTTTCCTGTTTGTCTGTTTTTAGCCCTTAAAATGTTCATCATACTGCTGCCAGGCAATATATTGTTTCCATTTCTGCTTCTAAATGCCTCATGTCGACTTCTGAAAATAGGAATACTTGAGTTCTTTGTATTTTCTCAAACATAAATATAGCTGTAAACAACCTTTTCAGACTATGCTGTCATATTCCTCAAGCTTAATGTTCCTCAGCTGGTCTTTATATGATTCAGTGACATTTAATTGAAGGTACTTTTGACTAGAAGAGAAACCTGCAGATACAAATTTCATCAAAAATAGTAAAAGTCTATAGATTGTATTTATGGTGTTGTTTTTGATTACTGGGAATTGTTAGGGAAGTCATTTAGAAGATTTTGTGTGGACTGGACTAATAATACACAATGTCATGTTGTACTCTGTGGATGTTTGTTTTTGTGAGCCAGCACTGATTTTATGTGTGGTATTTATATTTTTCTTAATTCACGTGCAACTGCAGAGTTACAATCAGGAGATACAGGGGAGTTTACCCCTGTAAAACAGGTTTTTATAATATATATAAATTTGTCCATCACCCTGACCTCAACACCTCCCCAAAGCTCTATATAGAACTTAAAGGGCTGAATTTTTACTAGGGTCTTACTTCAATGTTTACTTCTCCATTTGCAGGCTGACGAGTGATAATACATCTCCGTTTCCACATTCCATTGCAGCAGCTGAGCAAAAAAGCAGGCAGGAGGTGCTTCTAAAATAAATAAAATCCAGGCATGAGCGATACAAACATAAGCCATTCATGCTCGCAAAAGCATTTGATTTGAGCCTACGTGCGTGAACTCAATTCTGACAGGCTGTGCAATGACGTCAGCTAACAAAGCGCGAAAAATAAAAAAAAATAAAAAAACACAAAGAAAAAAATTGGAAATGAAGGGGTGCCACTCGGGAATCGTGGCACCCCATTTTTGGACCCCAAAACTTGGTAAAAATCCAGTAATTCAGGACATTTGGGAGGTATGTGTAGGGGGCAAGCCCACCTGCACCCCCCCCACACCCCCCTACTTAAATATATTAACTCCAAGTTCGCATTACAGTGGGGAAAAGAATATATTCCCTTATCCCCACTGTAATGCGATTCGGCAAATTGTTTTTTCTGAAAGTGCACTTTCGATGTAGTGCACTTTCGTGGAAGTGTGCTCGTCCTTCTGTTTGTCGATGAAGTGTACTTTCGACAAACAGAAGGAGCCCCATATAGTTATATAGAACTATGATCTATGTCAGAGGACTGAGTTTTCAGAAACTCAAAATTCTTATGGACCAGACCATATGATCAAGTTTCTGAAAACTCGAACATCAAAAAAAAATACCCCCCCCACAAAAATCGACTTTTTTTTACGTTTATGCAAGGGGGGGGGCAAGTCCCCCCCCCCTGCATCCCCCCTCCAAATTATATATATATATATATATATATATATATATATATATATATATATATATATATATATATATATATATATATATATATATATATATATATATATATATAAACTCTGAGATTACACTACAGATTACACTACAGTGAAGAAAAGGGTAAATTTCCTGATCCTCACTGTACTGCAATGTCCATTCAAAAGCTTAAAGTTTTCAAAAAAATCAATCATATGGTCTCAACCACATGAATTTCAAGTTTCTGAAAACTCAATCAACTGTTAGGTATATATATATATATATATATATATATATATATATATATATATATATATATATATATACTCACACATATATACCTATCAGATAATTCCACAATCTCCCCTTTGCTGTTATCAAAGGATGCTATTAATGTACACTGGACTAGTATAATCACCTATGACTTCCTTTCTCAAAATCTTTTCATATGCTGTATGCATCATATGAAGAGTTCTGGTGAACAAAAATACACGCGCATAAAAAAAATAAATAAATGGAACACACTGGTAAATTCACGAGTTTACTATTTATGTTTGCTTCATTCCCCTATTCTTATATCACTTCAGTTTAAATCTTTTGGCATGGTTCCAAAGGGAGAAAAATGTCAGTATTTCCACATAGTGAAGGGAGAAATTAAACACATGTATAATAAAGCATTTCATTTGCTCTTCTGTTGTATTACTGAAAACGAACATAAAAAGAATGCAGCATTAAAAGCAGCATAAAGCATGCCTGCGTTATGTTCCTTGTAAGCTGCATAGCTACTACAGTTGGCACTAGCCAAGGACTTGACTCATATATCTGAAAGACTAAATGTGGATCTTAGCAAGAAAATTGAGAGCCTAGCAGTTGAATTTGTCAGAGAAGAAAACTAAGTGTGGACAGTGTTGAAATTATAGGGCAGCTTGGAAATGCCTAGCCACACCTCTGAGTGAGGTCAGCAACCTCTGCACAGCTGCCATTCTAACAACGTTACACAGTCTCTCAGAATCTTGACATCAACTTCACTATGTTCATGAACCATAAATGGCCTTATTTCAGTACAAGGACCAATAAAGTTATTTTATTATGTAGCGACAGTTATTTTCTTTGATCTACAGCAAGCCTTGATTATTAAGTAACTTGTTAGCGATTTATATCTTACATGCATAAATGTTTTAAGAAATGATCAGATAGCTAACAGGAAAAATCATTTAAAAGTGTTCCTTTAAAAAAGCCTTTCTAGTGTTCTTTTCCCTAATCATCAAAGCAGTTTATAGAAATTAATACGACTAGAAAACTAACTGTAAACTTATATTACTTATACTATTGCCATACTAGTGTTAAAGCCAGAATGATCTATATAAAGGAAGTTTAGTCATTATTGAAATTAATCATCTATCAGCCAATAAAATGAGTAGCATTTTCTTTCAAAGCACAATGTATTAGTAGTATAAATGTCCCAAACTGTTTCCAGACTCACAAGGAAGAAAATAATAACATAATTATTTTTTACTTCATATTAGAACATAATATTTTTTACTTCACATTAGAACATAATTTTCCCCTGTATATATTTGAAAAAAAATTGCATGTTTCTGTGTAAAACAGCAAACTTGTTTCCCATTACATTGTTTGAAATTCATTGTACTAATACAGGTATGATTTTCATAAATATTTATCGTAATCCATAATTGGATGTTAGGATATCTATTTAATTTATTTATTTATAAGTTCCTTAGTATACAACTTTTACAGATTCATAGATTAGTACTAAACTAACTGCTCTTGTGAGTCATTTTAAGCCTAGCCAATTATCCCTTGTGAGATTCAAACCCTGCACCTTGTGTTTGTAAGGCAAACACCTTAACCATTAGGTCACCCTCCCAACCCTATCAAATGTCATGCCCCAAAGCTATATATTTTGCAACTCCAAGATAATACAAACTCAGAGAAGAAGGTGAAACTGAGGCACTGTTACAATTATTTTCCAAGTCGTCCATGAGTCTAGATGCTACAATAGGATGCCAGAGATCTTTTAAGTGCAACAGCCTTAGTGTTGATGGCAAACAGTAGTGTTCCCATAAATCAGTTCTACAGCAGTATTTTTGCTTAAGAGTTAGACAAGCTGTGTCTTGTTACTTTATCACGCTCTGTTATGCCTGTATCATGTAATACCATCTTCATTTTAAACAGTATTAAGGCACAGCAGTGCAATAGTTAGTATATCCACCTTGCAACATCTGGCTATCCATTTCAGTTTTCAACTGGGAAGCCTTCTGTGGAATGTAGGTAAATGTGTTAGGTGTGTGTGTGTGTGTGTGTGTGTGTGTGTGTGTGTGTGTGTGTGTGTGTGTGTGTGTGTGTGTGTGTGATAGTGAGTGAGTGTGTGTGTGTGTGTGTGTGTGTGTGTGTGTGTGTGTGTGTGTGTGTGTGTGTGTGTGTGTGTGTGTGTGTGTGTGGTGAGGGCACCCTACTGAAATGTTGACACTTGAAATGCTGAGTGCCAAAAAGCCAAAATAAATAAATAAATAAATAACCACAAAGCACAGGAAAGGATCGAATCTTGAAAATCACTCTTCTCCTTAAAACTTCCCCCACACACTCAAATGCATATACACCAACTCCGAGACTGCCATACAAAAAGGGTGTATTCCAATGAATGGCATCTTGGACTTAGAAAATGTATCTCCATTCTTTCGGTCATGCAGTCTCCACATTTAGGGATTTGCTCTAGCAGGTCCCAACATTTAAAATAGTTACTGTGAGGGTACACATATATTTGTGAGGGGGCATCCTGTGCACTATTAGTTTCTTTGCCTTTTATCCACTGTCTGCCAGGATAGCTTCCATCTCCCACTGTGACACTGAACTGGAGAAATTAAGTATACAGAAAGGATCAGTGACTATTAAATAATATATTACAGTTAATTGTCATTTTAATTATTTGGCCATGTCTTCAAAGCAAAAATTGAAAAAAAAAAACAATTTGCAATTACCTAAAACTATTGCATAACAACTCTTGTTTGCAAAGGCCAAAAAGACAGACACATGTGACTAATTAAAATTTACATTGAAAGCCTTAAGTCTTTTCTTTACTTCATTCCAGTTTAGATGACCTCATTGGCCACTCTCAAAACACAAGTGCTAGAATCTGAAAAATATGCCCAGCGTATTGAAATTTAAGATTTTGTGTGCTGATGTTGAAGAAAAAGGAAAAAAAGTAAATACATTTGTGAAGGGGAAAAAGCTTTTGTTTTTCCCTTTCTCCCCCCCCCCCCCCCCCATTGAAAACAAGTCATGTTAGCATTGTCTTTCTCATATATATGTTTGAGTATATGCAATATGAGTTTATAAGAACCTGAGCTTGGACAGTGAGTTTGATATAAGTAAACACAGAGGAAGTAGGACTGAACTTAGGTTAAATGGAGCCACAGTCAAAAGATTCTATGACATCCTTCACTGTCGGTCATCTGCCTCTTCTATTCCTCCAGTGTCCCCTTTGTTTTCCCCATTATAGTCTTCTAACACCAACCAGACAACTTTTTTCTTTTCATACATTTTGTCTTACTCTCCGGCTTTTTCTTTATATCCTTTCCTGCATGTTTTCAACATTTCTACTGAAACAAGACTGCACTGTAATAACATTGGTGGCAATAACCAAGAGAAGCCAAGAATCTGTGGCCACTATTTCCCTGCATCCCATTCCCCCAGTCATACATTTCAAAGTGCTGTGAGGTGCATATTGGATCTTGTTTCATAATTTTTGATCTACTGATGGCTTGAATAAAATTCATAATTAAGGAATGAAATTCACTCTTTTTTTGTTTGAGGAACAAATACTTTGTCTCTAAGGCATAATATTCAAATATGACAAAATAATAGTTCCCACTAAGCTGAGAAGACAAATGCTTGAGATGATACAGTGTATCTCTCTACTCTTTAATTGGGATGAAAGTGAAGGAACAAATGGCCATAGTCATATGTTTCAATTTGCTGCTGTTGTACATATTCACAACATACTTCATTTGTCCTACAATAAAAGGTAGCCACATTTTCTGAACTCCTTTGAAGTCATACTGTGACAAAAGTGAAATAATAAAATAACTAATAGATCATGCTAACATATTTCAAAATTTCTGCTGTCAGATGATATACAGAACACGCCTTCCCATCCCAACATCCAAAAGATAGCTACCTGTATGTACATCTGATGTTTGATTTTTTTTTTAAGGATAGTCAAAAAATGCCACAGTATATATACCAACTTGTTGTTTCTAGAGAGTGCACTGGCCCTAGATAAGGAATAGTGAAAGTCTCTACACATCTCTAAGAACCAATTGTGAAGAAAGTTAAAGAAATAATGATCACACTTGTCCCCATCCCCTAGGTAAGTTATAGTGGCATTCTGGGCATACATCAGAGGTTGAAGTATGAGGAATATTAAAAGATGGGCACAGGAACTTCTACAAAAGCTGTAGTTTTCTTCATTGTACACCCATGTAATTTGATTGTGAAAAAAAAATAATGAGCACACTGTCCCCAGTCCCCTACACAGCCTATTGTGATATGTTCTCACATATGAGTTAGTTTTAGCCTAAATGTGGTCCAGTGTAGAGGACTCTACTAAGTCTGCATCAAAATCCACTTATGCAGACTGGGGTGCAGGAGCTCCCTGGTCCACAGAAATTCTGGGGAATTAGATGTTCTGTGATACATTTTAGGTCTTACTTTGAAAGACAATCAACTAATATGGATAAAAGAGCTCTGTTCATTGACTTAACCCATATCTTTGACACGGCCAGCCAGCCAGCCTGTTATACTTCTTCATTTGCAAGACACTGAGGTCAACTCTAGTGCCATTGCACCATTCAAAGACTTTTTATCTAACCATTCATTTTAGGTAAAGATAAGACCCAGTCTTTCCAGCAGCCAGCAGTTCAATGTTTCATGCGGGAATCACAAAGGGCTCCATTCTAGCATGTCTTCCAATCTCAGTCTTCATCAAGGAAGTACAACTAGACCTGCCCCACTTACCACAACTTCTTTATGTTCATAGGTTCTTAGGTAGGTAATAAGCTCTTGGCCCTAAGCCTAGCCAAAAAGGTACTCTAGCATTCGCCACCCAAGAAAATTATTTTCCTGTGCCCCTGTCGACCAGAGCCACAGAGGTGTTCCCCAGGGTGAATTTCCTATTTCCCATCCAATCATCAAGATTTTAATTGAAGAGTGCTAATGAGGAGCTTTGTTTGATATAGATAGGTAGTTTGTTCCAGAGTATGGGAAGTCTCTGGGACAAGAATCTATCCCTCCAGCATGTCCTGTTTATTGTAGTGGCAAGGTTTAGGTCCCTAGACAGTGTAGCTCAGAGGGATTGGGATTTCTTTAAATGGAGCATGTCCAACAGCTCTGGGTTTGACATAGCTTTGTATGTTAGGCAGAGATCGCCTCTGAGTAGGTGATATGTGACGGAGTAAAGCTGGAGTTTGTTGAGATGGCCTGCATAGGGCATCTTTTTGAGGCTGGTAATCCTCTTTGTGAGGTATTTCTGTAGCTTTTCCAGTTGTTGTAGATGTCTTGTGAGGTACATACCAAAAGGGGTATTGTACTCTATAGGCCTAATGAGTAATGAGTAGAGGGGAACAATGACCTATTTTTTCCTGGATGAGAAACCTTTTGTGATGAGCTGTGCCATGCAGAAGGATTTCCTGATTACTGTGGCAATATGATCATCAAAGGAGAGACTACTGTCCACCTGTGTCCCAAGGTCTCTTATCACACTTTCGGTGTTAAGTAGACTACCACAGATGTAGCAGCTCATGGGTACAGAGGTTTTACCAAAGGGGATGACAATGCACTTTATGGAATTGAGCTTGAGGCCATGGCTTTGACACCAGGCATCTGACTCCATGAGGCCTTTTTGTAGGATGTCCACATCATTAGAAGTTTTGATTATGGCTCCTAGTTTGCAGTCATCTGCAAACTTTGTTAGCCAATGACCTTCTGTGTTAGCCTGTACTTCAGTAAAGTAGATAGCAAACAGGAGAGGACCCAGGACCGAACATTGTGGTACTCCACTTGCCACTGGTCTGAAGTCAGGTTTTGAGTCTGCTACTTTCACAGTGTGGGTTCTGTCAGTGAGCCAGTTGGCAACCCATGTTGTGACATAGGGATTTATACCTAGTTTTGTGAGTTTATCTATAATTCCAGAGTGGAGAATGGTGTCAAAAGCCTTGGTGAGATCTAGATACGCTGTGTGAACCACCTTACCCTTGTCTATGGCTTTGGTGACTGCTTCAAAGAAGTCTATCAGGTTTAGGAGACATGATCTGCCTTTTTCAAACCTGAAGTGAGTGGGGTCCAGAGTTTGGAGATTACCAATGTCTTTGTGTATAAGATCCATGATGATACATTCCATGTCTTGCAGACCAGGCTCGTTAGGCTAATGGGGCAGTAGTTCCCGGGGTCCGTGGTGGGTCCCCCCTTGTGGGGGGGAACTGTGGTAGTAATTTCCTCCTGATTTATGAATCCCATGGAGTATTCCCTGTTCAGACCACAGTTCAAACAATACTTTTTTTTAAATAGTTTGAGTGTGACTGTCAGTCTAAAGGACTTGTCATGTACACTGATATCTCCAACTGCATAGTACCTTTACCTTTGATATAGCTGATCCACCAGATTAACTCACTCCTCTTAAACTGTGATTCAGTTTACCACACCATTGCTTTAAACCCACTACATATAATCTAATTTCCTCTTTCATCTTACTGGTTCCTATTAACTTTCCTATCAACTATTACTCATATCTCCACCATTTCTGTAACTCCTACTTCAACTCTAGTCAGCCATTTCTTATCCAGTTATGTAACTGTACATATATATTGTTTGTTAGAATTTCTGTATATATATTATTTGGCAACGTTTCTATGCTCACTCATAAGTATAAACAATTGTTTATGTATACTGTATATTGTTTTGTTACATTATGATGTAGCCTGGGTTCAGCCTGTAATTGGCCATTGTTTGCTCAGTATTCTACCAAAATAAGCAAATTTAAATAAATAAGTCAATAATGGCTTAACTGTTCTGTTTTTATTTCAGTTACTGTGAATAAGAAGAGCTAAGTGTGAACCCCCCCCCCCACATACACACACACACTTTTTGTCATTTTTATACTATGACCAAGTATATATGCAGACTTATCACCCTGAATGCCCCTCTTCCACTGGTCAGTTGTCGTTAAAGCACATTGGTTTTCAATAAAATAAAGATTTACTCTTCTCCTGTTATCCCTAGCCTAGAAACTTATGCACACAGAAACCTTTCACATTTTACCATAAGATCTCGCATTTACAAAAGTAGATTGCAATCTTCCCTGCAATAAAGTTCACTCCACACATCAGTGCTTCTCTGCATTGGCCTCACAAATGTGGGAATCACTTCCTAGCAAGTTAAAACAAATCTCCTTCTTTCTCAAAATCATATACTAACTCTAAACATTCTTCTGCAAAGAAACAACATATAAACGCTTTGCTAAACAATGCACATGATGATCTTAACTCCATAGCACCCACAATACAATCATAGCAACCCAGTCCATAGGAGTGACTTTAGATTTGAACAGTAAGTCCATTTCATGTTCTTCTCCTACCCTCCAGTCCATTAACATAAACACGCATCCCTCTGTTCTCATTGACTATCATCTCCAAGACCACATTCTGTGAGTATAAAATCTGCACTGTAAGACATCAGCTATTGACCACCTCCTCTTTCTACCCTTTTACACCTCTCCTCTTCTAGCCCTTTCTCCATTTACGTTTACATTTCCCTTCTCCCCCACCGTTGTGTGTGTGTGTGTGTAAGCTTTACTATAATGCTCTTAGACACACTATTTTCCCTTAGAACCACGTCGTCTTGCTTTGCCGAATATTGGGAATATGGCTCAAGAGATATAGGATAGAAAAGACCACCATTTAAATGTCAGTATATAAAAGAATAAAGGATAGGTAAAGCTTAATCTACACCATTTACAGGACAGTAAAGGTTACCTCCAACGATGTAAAATTCTACTGAAAAAAAGGCCTCCATATTGATTTTACTAAAGATGCACACACATTTCAGTCAGTAGTTTGCCTTTGTAAAGTTGGGAACTTGTACTTCACTTTGCCATTTTTAATGTACAGGCCCAGTACTTCTCCAAGCTGTGAAAAAGTTGCTCTAAGCCACAGAAAACATCACTTCCATTTGCTAACTATGAACATGCAGAGAAACATGCATGTATAATTATACTGAGCAGAGATTTGAATCATGGATGATCTTTTCTCCTTTCAACATGTGTTTCAGGATAAAGACAGCAGCTTGATTGCCAAAACTAATAAAAGAAGGGATGAGGATAATGTCCGTCTTATGCCTCAAAAGTCTCATAAAGGAGAAATGAAAGATGTGGAAATAACCACTTCACCAGTGGGAGTTTATGCAGAAGCGTAACCACCTAATAAATTGGGTCTGAACTCTCATGTAGTTCAACTGTGCAGAGAGATTGTTCTCTCTTTTCCTGAAATTTAGGGTAGTAATCAGTATTATATCTATATGCACTGTGTTTACAAATGGATTGTTTTTCATTTGATGGAGAACTAAAGAACCTGGGAGTCATCAGTATTGCAACTCTAAACGTACGAATATTTGAGTTTGCTCTTAGATCCTACCCCATTCCTTATATTGCACACACAGCCAGTAGATGACAACATTCTTACACAGTCAAAGAAGCACAGAATGCAAATATTGTGATTCTTTAAATTGTATTAATATTCAGATCATTTAATACATTATATTTTCTGAGCAATATCCACCTCCAACAGACAAACCTAAATGAAGTCACTCATTTTACTTCACCTCACTGTAGAAAAAACATGGCTTTTAACTCCCAGCTACCCAGCTCTAGGAGAGCTTTCTTCTTAATGTAGGAAATTGACAGTGACTTCTTTCACTGCAGACTTCTTTCAACAGAAAAAGAAGCTCTATCCATCACCCCACGTTCACAAAAGCACTTTTTGAAAGATCATTTTAAACTTACACCCACTAGCTGAACTGCCTTCTAGTTCATATCCAAAATAAATGAAAGCATTTAAGAAAAAAGAACTCATTTAAAATATCTGTAAGTATCACTGGTTCAGAGGTAATGGCTAATTATAGTTAACCATATTTTAACATGGAAGTAATGATATGTTATTGCTGTGGCTGAAAGCATATTTTGCATTTTGTCATGTGACACTTAGTTTTATTAAATTATTGTACTAAATGTTTGCCACTTCACAAGGGGCAGTTAATGGTACAGGGCTGCTAGGCTTTAGATACCCCAAGTAAACTGATTTTAAAAACATGTTTTTTTGTTTACTTTATTTTTGGTTTCTGTAAATTGATGACTTTCCCTTTTTGTGACTCAGAATCCATGAAGCTGCTTACTGCATATGTAGATTTCTGATATTTGTTAAATAAAAAAAAAAAAAAAAAAAAAGATTTCCCATGTCAGCTGCTATTAAAAAAAGGTCAGTATTTAGGCATGCCCCAGAGTAGCCACTGGGGTGATTACTCTTTTTTGGCTGTTATACTTTCATTTAGTGATACAAATGGAGATTTAGTAGCGGCATTTTGGGCTTTTTGGGCTGCTACATTAATTTGCCAATAGATATTCACATTGGTTTAGTCTGTGTCAAATGAGTGCTGTCTGAGTCAGTCTAAGAATAAAATAATAATGAAAACTTTATTTGTTGTGAATTAACTTAGAGTAATCTGCAAGACACAAGATTTAAAAATCTTTTTCATTAAATCTTTTTTGTTAAATAATACTGCACTGTGTTGAAAACCCTGTAAAATGCCATGAACATGTAACTTGTAGAATAAAGTGTTAGTATTGGTGTGTGTGTGTGTGTGTGTGTGCGTGGGCACGCGTCTGTGTGTGTGTGTGTGTGTGTGTGTGTGTGTGTGTGTGTGTGTGTGTGTGTATGTGAGCATGGGTGCATGTGCATGCGTGTACATGCTCGTGCTCGTGTGTGTGTGTGTGTGTGTGTGTGTAGTGTGATGTGTGCTGGGGAGTGAAGGTGCACATAAGGGATGAGCTGCAGTGGATTGGCACTGTGTATGCCTGACAGGAAAAAGTCAGAATATATTACTGTACCAATTTAAATTATTTACCTAGCTATTCATTTGATCACAATCAAGATATCTGAGATACACACAGTCAGTAAGGTAACATGTGACGGGATTTAACATGCAGATGGAGGTGTGGTAGAGGGGTCAAAAAAATATGTAATAATGTAGAAAAATATCATAGCTTACTTATTACTACAAATATTTGAGTTTGCTCTTAGACCCATACATTTATTACTTATTGATGGATTTAGGGGAGCAGTAGTCACCTAAGCATGATACAAATTACAGCATAAGTCCATCACACTGGTCAGCTATACAGTTTGACACCTTTAATGGCTTCCACTCAGCCTGTGCTTGAAGACTTTACTAATGCTTCATCTGAAATGGAATCCCAAAGATTAAATCCAGAGTCTGCAGATTTGTCATTGCCATCACTCAGTCTAGTCCCTACAATTTCTACTTTGACAGAACTATATACCACCCCTGTGAAAAAGAGGGGAGTTGGTCCAGTACCTCTCACCATATTTGCCTTGTCTGTATGAACAGCAACTCAGATCATCCTCAATAACAGACCATAGGCTGAATAGGACTTACCTATTCTACAAAGCGTACATAAAAAAACAAAATAACCATTAATCATAACGTCTGGTTAGGAGATGGTTTGGTCTGCCAAGGTACAGGAATTTTTTACCACAGCTGCCAGAGGTAATCTGTTAACTGACCAGGTATACACTGGTGCAGTACAGTGATGACCATACCTTTCAACAGGAATCAGAGCACTTATTGATGTATGTATGTGTTGTTGAGCTTGCACTCCAGAGTCCTGATTCAATGATATGTACATACTGGCTACCAGGGAGGCAACAGGTATAAGACCAAACAGAAGCCCCTGTTGGCTGACAGAAGATAATACTATGCTTAAATGTGATACTTTATCCAGGACTAGTTTCTATGCCTTACATTCATTGATTGTTGTGATTGACTCTACCTCACTTTGTGACCTAGAAATGTACAATGGAAGCATCAAAGAATGGAAGTATGGATGTTTAGAACTTACGGGATGGAATGATAAACAAAATGTCAAAAGAAATGATATCTCTGTTAATATCATACATCCTAACACGTTTGAATGTTCATAATTAACTTGCAAGTAGGGTTCAGAAGTAACTACAGAAACTATGAAATAAAGGGCATGCTTGCTGTGTATCTATATTTAGAGATTAAGTGACACACACACACACACACACACACACACACACACATATATATATATATATATATATATATATATATATATATATATGTATATATCTTCATTATTTCTATACAAACAGCAGGAAAAAAACTGTTTCCACTGCTTTTGTAAGGAACAGAATAAACATTTAGTAAAATGTATTTGAAGTATCAAGTGCAATAATAACAGTTTGTTTAAACAAACCTGTCTGGTGAATAACCAATAAGTCATTATTAAGGGTATTGCCTTGTGTTAGGTGTTTATTAATGAAGGTATAGTAATAATGGATAAACCATTTTTTTTCTCTGTATACAAGTCATGATCATAATATTTAAATGTATAAATGACATTGGTATAAAATCTATAATGCTGAGGTCCATGTCTGCTTTAAGTATCAAAATTATATTTGATCAATAAGCATACAAATCCTTAAATCCAAATTTAATATATAAATGTAGATTTTTGTCAAGACTTTTTGCTATATTCTTATATAACTTTACAGATTGCATTTCACATTGTATCATATAAAATCTTTATGTGTGGCAGTAAACTATACCTACTACACTTCTTATATAATAACCCCATCCAAAAACATACATGGGTTGGGAGGGTGGCCTAATGGTTAAGGTGTTTGCCTTACAAACACAAGGCACAGGGTTTGAGTCTCACAGGGGTAATTGGCTAGGCTTAAAATGGCTTGCAAGGGCAGTTAGCCTAGTACTAATCTATGAACCTATGTCTCTTTTTGTCTGGTACAGAAATTAAGAGATGGGGGAGGGTTAAATAATCTAAAAATCAAGCAAATTATTTCCTTTCATGTTCTTTACATAATTCCGTTATCATTGCATTCAGGTCCCTCATGGTTTTTCCCTAATTTTATCAAATTTGCTGACAGAGTAGAAGGAACTTGAGACTATTCGTTAAGAACAGCCATCTTAGCTTGTAACCATGACAGCTATGAAACATTAGGCAGGTTAGCATTAATCCATGCATCTGTGAACTGAACTTTCCTTATATAATCCTATCCCCAAACAAGGACATTTATAATTGGATTAATTCATTTAGAAGTTCTAATTCTTTGACATTTTATCTTTCTTAATAAGAGAAGGTCTACAGAATAACTAACAAAAGGTGGTAGGATTGTAAAGCACCTACCTAATATTATAATTAAGTCAGTTACCTTATAAGTAAATATTAAGGTACTTAAACTAAAATGGGGCTCATCTGTTAATAACTGTCATTTATACAACATACAATTTAATCTTTTATGGGACCCTTTATTATTTACTTCTTAATATTTTATTGAATGCAAAGATTACAATGATGACAAAATAATTATAAAAAATAGGGTTTATTAACTAGAAGAGATAGTTAAGGTTTTGGTAAGAAATAAAACAAAGTAAAACAAAAAATACAATGTAATAACATAAAAAATATCAACAATGTATTGCCTGACAATCATCAATATTTAAATTATTTGTTGTCAGGATTAGAAATAAAACAAAACATATTTAGTAATTTCAGGCAATGTTAGATACTAGGAAAGATCACTTAAAGGAAAAAAATATTATCCATTCATTAGGACGAAGGATTAAATTTAGACAGCTGGTAAAAGCTAGTTGATAAATGTAAAACTAAATGTACAATACGTAGATTGAACATAGTATTGCAAAGTATGTCCCTCATGATCTGAATTAACATAAATTCCTTATCGTTTCTCTGATGTTCTGTGTTTTTCATTTGCTCTACAACTTGTTATTATTTATGGACTTCTATCCTTTTCTAATAAACTGCAGTTTATACGGGGCAGGTTTTGTTCCCTGCACTTGCTGAAATAAGTTCTGACTTGTCATATATTCCTAGTCAATAAGTGCAAATAATTGAATTATTTATTTATTTATTTAATAACCATTTAATTAATAAAAACTAAATAAAGCATTTAAGTAAATATCGAGCTCAGATCTGGTAGTCTGGCAATAAAATACTGTTTAAAGGTTATTTTAAATATAGGATACATCATAATCATATTTGTTACTGTTTTACGTACTTTAAAAAATATAATAATTTCCCTGTCAGAGAGAGTTATAACAGTTTTTAGAAACTACAAGGAACATGCAGTATTAATAAAGTGTAGAAATTTTATTAGGCAAGGGCATATCTTAATATTTAAGAAAGATCCTGCAGATAAAAATTTTACCTTGAGATCTTTAAAGTAATCCATGATCAGACTGATCTGTTCTGGTTTGAAACTATGAGTTAAATGTAATTCCTAACTATACGCATTGTTTTCTCTCTCGGGTTATATTTCTACATCATATTTATTTTAACTTGCCTAAAAGGGTGATAATTTGCATATACCCTTTTCCAAGCTGTATACTAAGTAAGTACTGTTTCATATAACATTAATTTCTTTGGCCTTGCAACAGAATTGTGACATTTTGCAGGTGCATTTGAACTGTAAGATCCAATAATATGTCAAAAATATAAAAAAAGGTTCAGTATTGAATTATGTTCAAAGTAAGAAACAATTAACATTGCGCACATTATTTGAATATTATTTTGGTTTGGCAAATGACAAAAATTCAGATATAATCTTATCTAGAAGATCATGACTTCAGCATTCATTTGTTTGCAACTCCAGGTGTTCATCAAAGCCAAACTGCCCCCAAACCACTGTTGCTTATACCAGATTGTACTTATGCTAAGCTCTCAACAGTAAGAATCAATTTATGGAATGCACAAATTCATAATCATAGCTCATCAGTTCTAAAACGCTCATTCTTCCTTATTAGTTAGGATCATATTGGTTGACAAAAAGGAACGAATTGCATCTCAGCATTTCAGTTTTATCTCTTTTTTCATTGACAGCATCAAGTAGAGTGTGATATTTTGCTTGCAGATTTGAAGATAAAAAGTAGCAAGCTCTTACACAGTCAGGTAAGTTATAAAGCAGCTGATCAGCCATGTAAGATAGCTAGAAGTCACAAATCATGATTTACATGGATTGTTTATGTTGCAGAAGTCATGACCTCTAGAGAAAACAGATCTAGTTTCAACACAGGCTTGACCAAGAAAAACAAAGCAAGTCCTATGAAACACATCCAAAGAATGAACTGTGAACTACGTACTCAACCACATTTTCTCCTACCACAGAAACAAGTACAAACTATAGTTCTTAAAAGAAGCCCTGATATGACCTCCTTTAAATAAATCATGTATAAAGTAAACATATCAAAATTATGCAAAATTAAGCATCACAATGAAAAATAACCACACATTTTTAATACCACAATTGAAATCGTCTTTGAATAAGGTTTTATTGGTGAACAAAAAAGTCTCAGCATTATATTTTACTGTGGGACTTTATTAGATTATTTGTACTTGTGGAACGGTCAGAGCCTATTTTCAGCAAATGCAGGGAACAAGCCTCCCTGATAAAAAACATAGCTTACAATAACGGTACAAAAGTATAAGTTTAGTCACCAATTGCAGATCAAATGCAAATATATAACAGGAACTATACTGAATTCATTCTAGTTCATTTAATGAGCTACTTATCCTGCAATAACATATTCAGTTGATATATTTTATATGATAAACTTGTATATAATACTGAATATAAAATGTGTCTCTATTCATTATCTTCTACCAGCCTTATCATGATATCAGCTAAATACATTTCATATTTATGGCTATACCTATATATATATATATATATAGAGAGAGAGAGAGAGAGAGAGAGCAGACAAGGAAGAGATTTCTCTCTAGATATGCATACATACACCACACAAAGAAAAGATTTTTCTCTCTGTACACACACAGACACACACACACACACACACACACACACACACACAGACACAGTTGCTTAGAAAAGAACATGGAATCTATCTATTCAGAAAAGTATCAGAAATAAATCTGACGAGGTCTGGGTGGAAATCCAAGTGTAAAGGCTCAACAAGAAAGACTAGAACAGTGAGGAATTATGTGATACCAAATAGATGGCTGATCTATGCCCAACAGTAAAATATATTTTAATGCTACTTTGCATTTAAGTTTATAAAGAAATTGCCCAAAAGTATATAATGGTTTATTCCACAATTTGATGGGAACTTAAGAGACTGATGAGTCAGTATGGCAATGTATTAATTTGTTTCTTTGTCTGTTTGTTTGTTTTTATACCCTAGGGGATGAGTTAGGTATGATTGACTTGACTTTAGGTTACAAGGAAGACAGGCAGAAACATCCCTGTATGAATTAAGTTTTTTTTTCTGTTTAAATTAATATGTGAATGAATGGTTGGTGAGAATGCTTGAAACTTATAACAGACTCAATATTAAATGATGTTAATTAGTAAACTATATGAAGTATCACATGATATGATAACAATTGTAAATATCATGGATTTGTTGTTTTTTTCTTTTGTGGTGGTCATATGAAGATGAGATGTTTCAGTCCATGGCTGGATCTGATAAAAACAATCTACACATGCACATGGAGATGGTTTTGGCAAAGAGTAGTATAGAACTGCCTCTGTATTTTAATGGTTTTGTTAGGTTGCATTGAATGGGTATATCATTTACTAAATACTAATGATCTGCATACTGCACCCTGTGGGAGTCCTGTGATGATCAGTTTTGGAAAAGACTGTTCTTTTCCTTCTGATTGTAAATGAGTGATTGCCAACATAGCCTTTACAGTTTATAGATTGCTTGGATAGACTACATCATTCAAGATGGGAGATCTGAATTATAACAGCAATGTGTTAAAAGCTTTTAACAAGTCAACAAATTTACCCAAACTCAGCTTACTAGGAATTTCTTCTGCCAAAAAAAAAAAAAAAAAAACAAGATACCTACATACATACATACATATACATGTATACAAATATTTCAAGCATGGGCATAAATGCCCTTCTATCTTGCCAATATACCAAAACACTTGTTCCCATAATAAGTTTCCAGGCTGTTCTTAAAAATATCTAAACTAGTGCTTGGTTTAATGTAGTTTGGTAGTCTGTTCCATGCATCACCTACTCTGCCAGAGGGTTGTCCCTGGTTCAAGAAGTGTTCAAAAGTTCTGCTGATCTTTGACCAGAAGAAGAAGATTTTAATTAGATGCTTAATAAGTTGCATAAATCACTAGTTCTATTTTTAGAGGAAGAGAAGGTCAACAGGCCTAAAGTTTGACAGCTTTCCAGATTGTCCACCTTTCTGTAAGAAGACTACACCAGAGAACACCATTATTTTTGGCACACAGGCTTCACAGACTGGTCAGGCTATTGTTCCTGTTAATAGCTTTAGATGTTTAGGTGACAAGCTGTTTTCTGCAGAGGAATCTGGTTTTAATTTTCTCTTCAGTTTTCAAAGTAATGTAAAAAAAGAGCAATTCTACTTCTAGTCTTTGAGTATTAGATGAAGAACATTGGCAAGGATGAACAGATAAGAATAGATAGTGAGCATGACTACCCTGACATTTCTCAAGTGACTTATCAAGGTCATTTGCTCACTCAAGTAAAAGTACATACAGTGATTGTTTGAGAGTGATGTCTACTTTTTTTGTAGTTTGTCCCTTCTCTAATGTTGACTAAGAGATTGAATAGGCAGAAAATTTTATTTTACTAGACTTGTCTCCAGTAACTTGTTGGAGTTCAGTAAGACAGCTGTTGAAGGCTAGGAAGCCCTCTATCCTATCTGCATAGAATACATTGTATGTGTTTATTCTGTTCTTTTTACATGTGCCATACACGGGTGGTACACTCTTCAAAGCTTTGTGTTACAGTTTAAGCCAGGCTTCTGACACATCTATTGCATCTGTATATAAACAGTTACTTATCTAGGACTTAAGTAAGGTATCATAGGGTCATAGGAGGTTACTAGACTAATGGCCCTGGGGCCCTTACAAGCCTAGCCAAGAGTTTATCCCCAAAAAAAAGAAATATCACCCCTGTCAATGAGGGAAACAGGTGGAACCCCTGGGACAAATTTCTGGTTTCCTATCCACTCATCAAGGTTGCACTTGAAGAGAGTCAGCTTTATACTCTGCATAATGTGTATAGAAAGTCTGTTCCAGAGATGGGGCAGCCTCTGGGAGACAAACCTGTCTCTCCATTAGGTTTTGTTAATGTTGCATATTAGATTTAGGCCTTTTGAGCGGGTAATGCATGAGGAATTAGGCTTACGTATATGGAGCATCTCTGGTAGGGCAGTATTGCATTTATATGGATAATGCAGGGCAGGTTACTAAGCTCATGGAGAATTAGGCTGCTTTTTTGGAACATAGGCTAATATAATTCTCATCTAACAACAAAAGGGCTTTATCCAATTTTTGCATATGTGTTTTGTACTAAAATACAGAACAACTGATAGAAATAAATAGCAATCGTGGGTTAAATTCCTTTTATATTATGGCAGTACTTGCGAGAAATTTTATATTGTTTGCATGTGTGTAATAACAGGAATTGGAACTGATGATATGTATAGCACACCTAAAGGAGAAGGTATAAGTCATATGAGGAGAAGTAGGCAATATAACAGAGTAGTCTGTTAATGCATGTAATTTTAACGGCTGTGGAACCCAAAGCTATAAATGACATAATAACTGTCTGAAGGCATTCCTATATGCCAGATGTTTTATTACTGCCAGGCAAGTTATTAGCTTACTAGGAGACAAAAAAAAACAAAAAAACAACTTGGCAACTTGGAGGTTGACTGGAATACAAGAGAAAACAACTAGGTGGGTGACGCCATGTGGGTCTTATTCCTCAGAGCCATGCTCGTTAGTTTGTTTAGAATGAAACATCAGTTTAGAATGCCCACAAAATCTATATATTCTGTACAATATCACTGTCTCAGTTATTTCAGTAAGCACTCTTAGTTCTTTTTTCTTTTCAGACTTCTCATTTTTACTTTTATATTTATTCTGCCTTCCTGTTAGTGCAGTGATCTCCTGAGCATTCTGTACTCCCTACCACTCCAGCTGAACCTATTAAAGCTAGGATGGTCCTATATCTATTTCTCAATCTTAACACATGCTTTACTGTATAGCTATAATGTGACATTTACATGTATATAATGCCCCAAATTATTTGTACTTTGAACTACTTTGTTTATATTTTACTTGTACTTTAAGCTTCTGTAAAGCATCTATAGTTAATTTTGATATAAGAAAACTGTTTCATAAGTATTTTTGCAGCACAAGACATTGCTGAAATGTTTGCTTGACCAACCTACCTATAACAGAAAAACATTATGGCTTATTTTCTATCTGCAGTGCAAACACTGAATTTGTTTGCATGGATTTTAGTTAGATCAAAGCATTTCCATTTCCATAGCTAGGTCCCTCTGTTTTGCAGTAAGTGGGTGGTGTCAAGGTGTGAGTTCCTAGTAGGAGAGGGTTATGTGTTATTGAAATAACTATGTAGGTGAAAGACTTACTCATCTACTGACCTTGATTAAGTACCTTTTTGCTGTCAGAGCTTTGGTGTGATTGTGCAGAATTTGCTCAATGCACATGATTTTTAAAAGTAGATACCATTGGAATAGTTGAGAATGGTGATAGAGAATTCTGGTCCCTTCTCATATATGGCAGCATTTCGTAAAGTAAAAAAAAACACTTCAGAAAACTGCCAATGGCCGTAAAATAAAGTAACAAAAACAGTACTCTGTCTAGCAACTCGAAATGCATCAGCAGTTTTGTTAACATATGTTAAAAGCTGACTAATTTTACCTTATGGCTTTATGAAGGTGAAATAATATTTGAAAACAATCCACAATATATAACATACAACCCACTAAGTAGTAAGCATGCCATTAAGTGGCCAAATATTTAATTATAGTCGTTTAATAAACTGTATAGTATAACGCTCACTGACATTTAAAGAATATACAGCATGATGTAATATAATAGGCTGAGTAATTTTATTGTATATCTGCATTTCTAAAAAAAAAAAATCATAGTTTACAAAAATGTCAGTCGTTTTTGAGTTTTCATATTCAGTGAGATGTAACCTTAATTATGATGATATTATGTTGCATTATATAAATATGATTGCTTGAAACTTATTTTTTTCACCTTGATAAAGCTTCAGGGTAAATGTAAATATTCATTTGGAATTGCTTCAGTGCGTTCTGTGTTTATTACTGTAGTTGAAGTACACTACAAAATAATGTGAACATAGAAAACAGTTTCAGAGCAGAAATCTTTGATTTGAAGTAATTACCTTAGGTTTCTAAAAAGCGTGCTTCTTTAATGAATGACTATAGAATTTCATGCATGTTACAGTCCATTTGAATGCATACACTATTTGCAGTATACCTAACCACACTGGCACAGTATAATGATATTACCAAACTGCAGAGGTAAACATCAGTTTTTCAGAGTAACAATAGGCCACGACAATTAAAGCCACCGAACTGCACCAGACACACTGTATATGTCTGATGCTCCCTAGAATTCAGAAAGATTGTGCTGCTGCCACATAAAGTGCAGACCACATACACAGACACAATGATATTCTGTCAACATCACCCCTCTTACACAAGAACATACTTGTGGACACACTCACTCATTCACACTCACACATGCACGTGCACACACATACACACAAACACACACACACACACACACACACACACACACACACACACACACACACACACACACACACACACACACACACACAAATGTACATAACCAAGCATACACACACAAAAGCACAGTTTCACCCTTAATCCCCTACCTACCCCCTTACTACCAGCAATGAGGTACACACACACACACATACACACACACACACACACACACACACACACACACACACACACACACACACACACACACACACACACATAAATATGCTTAATCAAACATACACACAGAAAAACATACACACACTTTCAGCCTTAATCTCTTACCTATCTACCCTTCATTATCAGCAACCAGGCAGACACATACAAGTGTGCACACGCGTGGGCGTGCACACACACACACACACACACACACACACACATACAGAATTCTCCTGATAAATGTTCACTCCTGTACAGATATTGACAGACAGACAAAAATTCACACATACACACATACACACACACACACGCACACACACACACACACACACACACACACACACACACACACACACACACACACACACACACACACACACACAAACACACACACAGAGTCGTCCCAATAAATTCCCGCCCCCTGTACAGAGACTGACAGACAAAAATTCAAACACACACACACACACACACACACACACACACACACACACACACACACACACACACACATACACACACACACACACACACACACACACACACACACACACACAAGTATACACACGTTCAGACTCACAGTGCCCCCAGTAGTACCTCTCTGATGAACTTCACTAAGCTTACCTACAATGTGGTTTCTCCTATTCACTTGAATGCATGACTACCATCTTTTGGTAATGAAGGGCCATGATAATTTGTAAAAATGAGCAGTCTTCAGTATAAACCAATAAAGTAACATCTTGAAGACAACCAACCTGACAATATGCATAAGGGATTATATAAAGATACTGGCAAAAGGTTCTCAGAAATTACTTTCAGATGACAATGCTGGTGATTTCAATACTGACATAAAATATAAGGAAAGTTAATAAAAAACATCTGTAATTTGTTTAGCATTATGCAGAGTTTAGTGGAATAAAAAATGTTCAAACAATATCTAGCTTTTCTGAAAGGTCTTTTGGAGATATTCTCTCAACTTCCTTTTGCTGTAGACATTTTCTGCGAGCTCTGAATCTTGCTAATGTAGTACATTTGGCACTGTGAGAGAGCATTAATATGTGGAAAAATACTATAATGCTTGTAATAAATATACTTTTAATTGAAATTATTGCCCAAGCTGGCCAATTTATTTTCCTGCACAGTTTTATATATTCGTATACAAATATTATGAACATGGTATTAAGACAATTGTATAAAACAATATATGCAGCTTCTATGGACTGCATAATAGCACCCACATGTCTATATTTTTGTGTAAACACTTATTACCTTATTCAAGGAATAGCAGCCTGTTCTACAATGCTATTTGTGATCTGTTTATTTTCCCACTCTGTGCCACGTGCCTTTCATAAATCACTGAGATAGTTAATATTAACTGCTGTGCTATCTATGTGAATAGCTTCACAGTAAAAATAAGCAACTGAATATGACACTGTGCAGTGCTTTGGTTTCGAAATGGTAACCGATTATAAACATACATTTTTTCATTTTATTTTAAGCTCCCAATGAACGCAGCTATCTTGTGGCTCTGACTTTAATATTTAAATTGTAGTTAATTGTATAATATTATTTTATTCGTGTTAAATATTAAGCAGATTGGCATATCAGGAACCATAGAATATGAAGCTGTATACAAAGTGATTAAGTATTATTGATTTTAAAATGAAATAATCAAGCACAAAATTAAAACTGCATTATTTTTGTGAACTTTTTTGCTACCATGACTAATATAAAGCAAATTTCTATAAAAGGTTGTATAAAAAGTGGATTTGCAGCACAAACTGATAGTTTTTCAAAGCGAGTAATATGCATTTCTTTATATCCCTAATGGTCTTAAAATACAGTCTCAAGAACTGTTAGTTTTCTCTAAACTTAATTATCTCCAAAGACTTCAAATTACAAATTAACATTTTAATTATTCTTTCCCTTAAGGTAGTGAGGCTTCTAATCAACTTACTCTGGAGTTAAATTGAGTCTACTTGATTCAAATTATTATTAGGTTTCTTTTCTTGGTGTGCGTGACATTCAGCATATTATAAAATATTGTCATTTTTTCACATTTTACAAGCAGTCAAAGACTTATTCAGCATATGCCAACGTAGTGATTGTTTTTTCATATTTGTCCTGCCTTCTGGGAATAGGAAAAAATAACTGTTTGTTTTGCCTATCTTGTTTCAGAAATTATGTTTTCATGAAAAGAATATAAACTGTCAAAATCACAAACAAGAAATTCCAAAACACTGTTTAGTTCGCAGGAACTAAATGTGTTATACAGCAGACGATACAAGGAGAAGGTTTGAAAGATTACTAAGATGGAAAAGAATTTTAATGTCTACCTCACTGGTATGAAAAAATGGTTGTGTTTAGCTGTGCACCCTTATAAAATAATTTAATTATAACAAGCCTGATACTGGAAATGTATAAAACTGAAGACATAGCTAGGTACAGTAGACTAATTCAAAGAAATATCCCATGCCAAGAGTCCACTGGAAGTACTACAAAATACCAGTCTGTAGGTAAACTGCATAAAAGAGGATGAGCTCTAGATGCCAGCATAGTAATGTGTAAAGCAAATCAGTAAAACCTTCAGTCTGATGAACTGAGAATCCTCTATGTGGGGGATTTTGCTCACCATACTACATTTTCTTGTATATTGTAACTACATGGTTTCACAACCTTGGAGAAGAAAGCAAAGCACAGATTTTTTGAATCACTGCAGTCACAGAAAAAGCAACTGTCCTGACAATGATTTCCTGCACAGAATAGTAGATGGCAAGTTGTTTATCTTGGAAAGAAATCAAAGCGCTTGATCTTCTGTACTACATAAAAACCCAAGCATAGATTTAGAGACCCGGACAATAGAAGGCCACTGTCGCACAGCCAGAGAGGTGGGCATCTTGTTGCCTCCATGTTGTACTGCTTATGCTCGAACATGACTACAAGTTCAGGTAAGATGTGGCAAGTGTGTTGGGAGAGCACAGCTGCTGTTCCTATCCAAAACATGGTAGCTGAGGTTAAGGAAGGCTTGTGGGGTAACTTCTGGGAGGTATGGGGGGGGGGTTAACTTAGGGCTTCAAGGATTGATGAGTAGTGATATTTAAGTATGAATGAGCAACAGTTTTAGGGTAGTGGAGCAGATGGGGTTTGGGAGTGGGAGGTTACTTTTGGGTTAGGGGGTAGGTTTGCAGTTTAGGGTTAGGGGAACAGGAATGGGGTTTTAGTTTAGGCACAGATTTGGGATATTAGGTTTAGTGAGTGCAGTGGTGTTTTAGGTTGAGGAAGCGATCTGAGACATTGAAATTGAAAAGCTGAAGGAAAGTGTTATGGTTAAGGACCGGGTGGGAGTTTACGGACTAGAACTAGGGCTCTGGTAGGGCTATGTATTTTAGTAGGGTCAGGACACAGAAGGCTAGGAAAAGAAGTTGGACAGGGCTAGTAAAATTAGTTAGAGCAAGGGAGAGCAAGCACATCTGTGTGGTGCTACAAACATGCAAACACTTGTATTATACCCATAGGACTACCATCTAGAGATCTAGAAGTGAAAATGGAGCTTAGCAGTTCCTTGCAGAGGGCCATTAATATGATTATTGCTGAAAATTTGTACATGTATATAATACTGTTGTAGTGCTATACAAAATCCAAGTGTCCATCAGTGGAACTAAAACAGTGCAGACTCTTCAACAAACTCCCACAGAGACAAAGCTGGTATAGCCTTTAATGTTTCAGCATCCCTGTTCCATAGTTTGAGGTTGAATTCTAACCTAAATTTACTGTCTGTGTTGAAAAACTAGGAAGGTAAAAAAAAAAGATGGAATAAATTTCTCACATGGCCAGGATAGGAAGGCCATGGTCAATTGCTGTACTCTTGAGAAGAAAGAACAGCAAATGGGGAAATGATTGCCCTTACGAATAATTGCAAAGCAGTTTATATTATGAGTAAATGCATGTGCTCAAGAAGTTCTGTGGATATTGCTGGACCATTGGTCAGATCCAAAAGTAGAACTGAAATTACTCTACTGGTGTTGGACTACCTATTTTAAGAAAGCTATCCCCCTGGAAGGCTAATTCCAAAACATTTGGAAAGGAACTAGTGTTGCTATTCAGCCGAGTGTGAATTGTTAAAGAGGCACCTTTTATGTCTAAAATCATAAGGCACCTATTGCAAAGTGTCTAAGTAAAACATCTGAGAACTTTAGTCTATAAGCTGCTCCCCAAAAAGGGTGGTTTTGGTGGAAAGCTTTTAATAGAACACTGAAGCTTGTATTAATGCTGTTTACCGAAATAGATGTGGAAGACTTGTAACAGCTATTATTCTATTTAATGTTTTCACTGTGACAGAGTTATTAAAGGTCCAGGACTCAGTCCCTTTGAATTGTTATATTGTGATAGCCCAAAGAGTCTAGTAGAAGGAAGGCTAAGTTAAGTTGCTCAGGTGGGCTGTGGCACTCTAGGCATTCCATTTTAAAATTCAAAACTGCTCTCTCTGTGTTCACCAGCACCATGTAGATGTTCTGTCCAGGGCTCTCAGACCATCCAGTGGACTTGAAGTTATTAAGTTTATATGTGAAATAACTTTAACACACAGTGAAAACAGGCAGTAGAAAAAACATGATGTGACTCAGTAATAGTAAATAGTCTTGATGGGACTTCATCAGGAGAAAAAAACATTTCCTACTTCATAGGAGAAGGCACTTCAAGGAGGGAAATATGGACTGATCTCTTTAAGATAAAATGCCTGCATCTCGGGTAAGAGAAGGCACCTGCACCTTTTTAAAACTGCCATGGTACTACCCGTCCAACTGAGATTCCAATGGAGTCAAACATTTTAGTGAAAGGACAGAGAAGCAAGGGACAGAGCAGTTGGCTGTAAGACAGACATCCTCCATGAGGTCTGTGATGACCAATTGAAGAACTGGAAAAGGAGTCTTTGAAGTTCATACTGAATTACAGGTAAAGACTTTTTCTCAACCCATCAGTGGAAGAACTGCTGTTAAAAGACTTCTGTTTGTTTCATGTAATCCCAGGACAAACTTGCTGTTCCTCAGAATTACTTATTTCTCATAGGTTGTTGCAGTGAAAGGTAAATTTTCATACAGTCTGTTCTTGAATGTTGTAATCAGCACGTTAGTGAGAATTATTTCTAATGCAGCTAAACAACTGACTAGCTTACTGTGTAGCAAAGCCAACTGCTTATTTTTTATTTCATTTATTGCTACTATTTGGATTTGTTCCTGGAAAAAACTAGCCCAATTTATGTTATATTCAATAAACTTCATATTTTTATGAGAGTGTAGGTGTGTCTGCTGCTAATAACCTCATATATAGTAACGAATTCTTTATGTAGTAGATTCAAAACCTTATTCTCAAAGATGGAAGGCATTGTAGTGCAGCAATAGCGTTGTCGCCTCACAGCAAGATGTTCTCTGGTTCGATTCTTGGCTAGAGTACCTTCTGTATGGAGTGTGCATGTCCTCCCTGTATCCATGTGGGTTTCCTCTGGGTACTCTGGTTTCCTCCTACATTCTAAAGACATGCATCTGAAATGTTTCTACCCGGGCCTCTGATGAAAATTGTCTTCATTCCAAGTCGGACTTTCCTGGTAAACAAATGTTGAATAAATAAATGAAAACATCAGAAACATTGCAAATAAAAATATGAAGAACACTATAATATCAAATAAAGAGACCCATGAACTTAGGCTGGACTCTGAAGTAAAAAATAACTATACATCCTTATTCTGCAATGGTTGAAAATAAGAAAAGAATATTCTACATTGTTCTTAATTTATTCTTAATGACACCTCTTATTCTGAACCAACAGATATTGCCAATATATTTACAAACAAAATTAGTGCCAGTTTCACCACTGAGACTTCTGTTCAGAATAGTAAAATATCTGAATCCCTCAACCCTCACAAAAATTATGTCTAAAAATCATTAAGCATGACTAAAACTACGTCCTCCATGGGACCTGATAATATACCCTGTTGCTTAATTAATAGCATTAAACATACCCTTGCAGACAGACTTCTTAAATTGTTTAGCAAAGGCTTAGCTACTGGTTTTGCCCTGATGAGAAGCGCACTATAAGGCTGACCTTACACCTGACCTATCAGCCATTCAAGCCATGAAAAACCATGGGATGTAATATAACTGACATTATAAACTATGATATCAAAAATCTTGGTAGGCTTCAACACCAACAGTTTGGCTTTGTGAAGGGTGGATCCTGTCTACTGATTTTGGTAAACTTCTTTAAAAGCATTATAGTGGTGGCCGTGCAGTGCATGTGGTATATTTTGTACTGGCCAAGATATATGACACCATTCCACATTTTGGCATCATACTGACATTAAATGCTTTAAAAATCAACCCATATATGGTAAGATGAATAAGCAAACTGGTTGAAAGACAGAATGCACACAGTGCAAGTTTCAGATGCACAATCAGAAAGTATCAAAGTGAGCAGTGGTATCCATCAGGGCTCCATGCTAGAACCTCTTCTTTTCAGCATTTACTTCTCAGATCCCAAAGTACAGCCAAGACCTCTGGCTAACAAAGCTTGCAGTCAAGTGCACACAGTGGGTTGCTTTCATGTTACCCTCTGCCATACAACCCTTGCAGTATGACCTCTCCTTAGTCTGCTAAAATGAACTCAAACTAATTGCTAAAAAAATGCATTACCATCAAATTTGGGAGATGATCCCTTTCCTCATCATATCATATAGAAAACTCATCACTAAGAAATGAAAATGTAGTCAGGGACTTAAGGACTTGAGTTGACAACTCCCACTCTTTTCACACATGTCAACAATTGCCAGGCACTTCTTTAATTTAGTACAGATGATTGTCAAATGGTTATTATCAAGGCCTTAAAAGGAACTCATTCTGTTTATTCAGCATTGTTCAGATCATTTGAGTACAACCATCCCTTCTATCCATTTACTCAGATTTTTAAGGATATCCCTGTCTAAATTACCATACCTTTAGACATCCATTTGCCATGGACCTCTGTGTTGTGCTTGGGACAAATCTAATGCACAGGTAAACAAAATATAATTGGTCATATTTCTTTGCCCATTTTATATATATCTATATTTACATTTTACATATGGCAGGATAAAGAAGACAAATAAGGTATTGTTTTACTAAGAAATTGTAGAATTATAAACCCCATTCCATAAAACATTTTGTTGGTTACTTTCCAGAAAGAAATTGCTGGTACAATTGGTACATTAAAGGCTGTACAGCCCATGATGTGAGCAGATCAAATCACATGATACTCTGCACTCGACAATTTACGTACCCAAGGAGTGGCGCACGGCGACTGTGGTCCCACTTCATAAGGGCAGTGCCTCCACAGACCCTGGAAATTACCGCCCAATTAGCTTGACAAGCCTTATCTGCAAAGCCATGGAGAGGATCATAATGGAACTCATAAATAAAGACATAGGGAACTTGCAGACTTTGGATCCAACCCAGTTTGGCTTTGTCAAAGGCAGATCCTGCCTCTTAAACCTGGTTGACTTTTTCGAGACAGTCACCAAGGCCATTGATGAGGGAAAGGCAGTCCATACAGCCTACCTCGACCTGGCAAAGGCCTTCAACACAATACCCCACTCAGGTATCATCGAAAAACTCATCAGCTTGAATGTAAACCAATACATCACAAGATGGGTTGCAAACTGGCTAAGTGACAGAACCCACAGGGTCAGAGTTGCTGGAGCCATGTCAGACTCAAAGCCTGTCACAAGTGGTGTCCCACAGGGCTCAGTCCTGGGTCCACTCTTGTTCGGCATCTACTTTTCTGAAGTACAAGCAAACACAGGAGGGTTATGGCTGACAACGTTTGCAGATGACTGCAAACTGGGCGCCATAGTCGAAAACACATCTGACACAGATATCCTCCAGAAGGGCCTCACAGAAATGGATAACTGGTGCCAGAGCCATGGCCTGAAGTTAAACGCCAAAAATGCATAGTCATACCCTTCGGGAAAAACAAGGTTACCCCTAGCTACCATATAGGTGGCAATCCACTGAGCACAGAAAAAGTCATCAGGGATCTGGGGACCCAGGTTGACAGTAGCCTTCGTTTGACACTCATGTTGCTAAAGTAGTTAGGAAAACCTTCTATATCGCCCACCTGATCATGAAGGGATTCACATCTAGATCAAGGGAGGTCATCGTCCCCTGTACTCATCACTCATTAGACCTATGATTGAGTACAATGCCCGTTCGGAATGTATCTGACCAGACACCTGCTGCAGCTTGAAAGGCCCCAAAAGTTCCTCACTAAAAGGATAAAGGGTCTCAAAAATATGTCTTATGCTGCCCGACTGAAAGAACTCCAGCTCTATTCAGTCTCATACCGCTTGCTCAGAGGTGACCTGTGCCTGACATATAAGGCCATGTCAAACCCAGATTTGATGAATATGCTTCACCTCAAAGTATCTAGATCCCTCAGAACCACAAGGGCGGAGACTTAAACCTTGACACGGTTATAAATAGAACGTGCTGGAGGGACAGATTCATCACCCAGAGACTCCCTATGCTGTGGAACAAAATCTCGGTACATGTGAGGCAGAGCACCTCTCTGGCCTTGTTCAAGAGGAATCTTGACCAATGGATGGGAGATTGCAGATATACCCCAGGGATTACTTCAGTGTCACTGCTTGACAGAGGCACAGCAAAATGATAGGCATAGTTTTTATTCAAACTAAAGGGGTGGCGAAAGCCACATAACTATGGGCTAGGCTTATAAATGCCCTTGGGCAGATAGCCTAGTATGAACCTATGAACCTATGAACCTATGACCCTTAGTGTCTCGATCATATGTTACACATCCTTGTGGGGTGATACTGTTGTTAAGTTATGTTGTTTTAATGGCATTTCTAATTTCAGTAAGTTGTGTTTAGATCTAAATGGTGAAACCTATGAATAGATTCATTTTTATAATTGAAGTTTGCATCTTTTTGTGTATAAGCCCCTCTAAAATTGAGTGATAAGGTCACTGGAAAACCAATCAGTAAAAACAAAATGAAAACTCCAGCAAATCTAGAACTGCCACTGAGTGACCTCCCAAACCTTATATGCAAATTATCCTTATAAACATCAGGTGTTTCAGCTAACTGGCGATTCTGAATGCCCAATAAAGCCAATCCCCACTAGCTGTGGATATTCATATTTCAGCCTTGTTATGACCTCATTAGCACAGCACAATCAGAGTGTATAAGCCCCTCTGCAAAAAATAAAACAACAGAGATCACCTTCAGTAACTATGCCATGATAAATTAAGATACAACATATAATAAATTATCATGCAAGTATGAAACACAGAAACACAAGTGTATCCTTAAACTGAGATGTTCTAATGCACGCTGTCCTTTAGTGAAAAGTTATGGTTAGAATCGTTTTGCTTACATAGACCAATGATGTTTTCTTAGACTACAATGTGTAACTCTGAATGTAATGAAGAAATAAGTTCTGTGTAAATACTGTTCCTGAATCGGTTTCCATCGTACAGTGTACTAGATATTTTCCACTACACATTTGCTTCTACACAGTACAATGATATCGCAGTACTAACTCTAATATTTAGAAACCCCAAATAAAACCATCAAGAACATAACTTCTTGTACTTCACTGTGGATGTGGTGCTTGTGTTGTGAAAACCGATTTAGCAAAATAATACCAATCAATAACTAGAATATCTTAAGAGTAGTGAAAAGCTCACATTTTAAAAACATATGTCTACTACTTTTTATATAGCCCCTCAGGGGGTCAAGAGTTTTATGCATATAATGCATGGTATCTGCAATATTTTCAAACTCTGTACACATTGCTAATGATGTCTGCTTTATTATCAGGGACTGCCTGTCTACAAATACTGATGTGATCCTGCAGGGAAGTCTTCCCAATCCAGGGGGACATTGATTATACTATCTTTTGCACAGTGACCTTCAGAATCACTCCATCATTTTATTTTTCAGGGAGGGGTGTGGTTGAATCCCAGTGTACCCGTGCAAACTAGGCCCTGCTTCTAAACAGAGATAGTGACTGCATCATTTATACCCTTCAACTGCCTATAAGAATGGTGAGGTCCAGAGGGTGGGCATCATATACATGACTGGGGGGATGATATGTAATGGAAGGGAATCTTAAGTGTGTGGAATAATGATAACATTGTAGTCATCACCACCCATGTCAACTCCCCCCCCCCCATTTATACCATGCAGTAGTCTGCCTACAGCCAGAGAATCAGACTGCAGCCACCATCATGTCATGGTCCAGCATTAGCCAGAACCTCAACCCCTTCCCTTGGATAGATGAATTGACTTAGGCCAGTCAGTACTTTACTGTCACCTGGCTTCACTTGCCTTCACACCACTAATGGAACTCAGATCACCTGAATAACAGTCAGGATACCATCTGCCAGTGACCATAACTCTTAAATACTCAGATCAAGTATTATGGACAAAGACAAAAGTAATGACAGGGCAATGGTCAAAAAGCAGGGAAAGGTAATAAATATTGCTCTTATAAGCCTACAGTATTGATATAAGAACAGGTTTTTAATTATCCCATATTTTCTGAAGGGTATCATGCTGGAAACACAAATGTTTACCATTATTTAGAGACTTTAATCTTCAATGATTTCTCAGAAAACCACATGTTTTATAAGGAACAGAGCAAAAATATGAGGCAAAAATTTGAAAATTCTCCAAAATTCACTATACTTCAGATGTATGCTTATGCTACAGAACTATATTTTGCATAAAATGTTTTTAATTTTCTTACATTTTATTTAATTTATCAAAGCTACCCCTAAAACTACAAAACAAAACATAATGTATATTCTTTTAAATGGAGAGCTAGGAAATTTGACCATTAAATTGCAAACATTGACTAATTTTGTTAATAAGCCTTATAAATTGGTGCAATTTCCATGTTTTTTCTAACTGACATCAACTTACAACTGAACAGAGTATAATGAAAATACACCCAGTAATAACTTTACTTAGGAGCCGTAAGAATTACTCACATGTGCA